>NC_012870.2:34802180-35011386 GCF_000003195.3 Sorghum bicolor | reverse complement strand
GTGTGGAATAGACAGGACATCAGATGCTGCTTCGACCTTGCGACAAGATTCCACAAGATTGAAGAACCCAGGGTGCTTGAACATTCAAGATCCATCATTCTGGAACCCTGCCATCTCACAGGTTTATGTATACACATATATGTTATTTGTTCTAACCATGTGTAGAGTGGAGAAAATGTCGTCATCACAAGAATACAACCCCCATCATATGTGACAGATATTTATGCTACGCCACACATCCCAGTTGTGCATCATGGTAAGTGTGATCAAGGTGAGATAGTCTTAATCATGGGCTTTAAACCTTATGAGTAGTTATATTTTTATTTTCTTGCATACCACTGCCTGTTTACTTTGAGTCGTCCATGCATCCAGTTCATTTAGTATTCTCATCCACATCATGTTTAGTTCCTTGCATGCATACAATTCATCTGCATCTAAAAATATAATCATATTTCTCACTGCAATCATACTCCATCATCACTATTGAGTAAATCTCTATAGTGCTCTCATGCTACCTTTGTTTGCTATAGTATATGTTTAGGCTTGGAGTAGTTTCATACATCTCTTAAATAAAGCATGGTGCCTAGTTTAGGAGTGGTGATCTTACTCTCAAAGGCTTTTAATTACACGTGCTTAAAATGCCTTCTTGAATCAAATTAGACATGGTGTCTAGGTTGATTTTTGAGCTGATAGTATTCTATAGTAGATATTGGAATATTTTTGTTGGACTAACCCCTGCAGGAAAATCTCAAATACAAAATGGGAAAGTCTTGAGATGAACTCACACCGGAGATGAAGGGAGACACAACTCTCGCATAGCCATGTAGAAAGAAGGGTGCCACAAAACATGATCCATGATCAAAGCACTCACTCCATGGAGTTGCATTCTCTTGTCAACCACTTCTTATAAGGAATTAAGAAAAGATTGACAAGAGAAAAGCATGCAACATTCTGCACTCTCACCTCTGAGGTTGAGAAGCTGAGACATGAGGAAGAATGTCAACTTCTCTACATGATCCAACCAAGTTCTTCCTCATCACTCCACAAGCTGGTTTGCAATCTCTAAATTTACTATTACATTATTTCTATGAGTTTTAATTGATCCATAATGCCTATATCTAAGAATCAAAACACAAGTTGGAAAAATAAAATCAATCCTTTAGAAATAAGTAATTGTGAATAATAAATGTGCTATGCTAAGTATGTTAAAACAATTTTCTTTTTTGGCATAGGAAGTGACCCTTAGCTTTGTCATTACTTGTATACTCCTTTGGGTATGTGTTTTCCACTAACGATTTGCAGGGATAAAATAATAAGAAGAGCTAAAGGACCAAGCACAAATAAGACAGAGAACAAATAATGGCAAGAAAGGAGTACACCAAAGGAGACAAGATAGGCAAGCAAGGAAAGTTACCACAAGATGTTATGGCTTCAACATGCTTCAATACTAAAGGCAACATCTCTTGGTAAGTGATCAGAACTTCCAACATATCCTCCTTGATTTTGGCATTCACATAAGTAGTGAGTCAAACATGCTTCAAGTTACAATCTCATTTGATCCAATCTAATTAGCTCATCATGTTTAGTTATTTATGCCTGTTCCTAAGAATCACTGATCTTGTAGTTTTTAATTCAATGACCTAAAATGTTGCACATCTTATCTTTGGGAGATGATAGTCATAATCATGAAGTTATATGCATAGATAGACCATCCTTCCATAATGCTAATCTAATCCACAAAATGTTTTAATGCTACAAGCTTGCTAATTATTTGTTCCTATCACCCATGTTTAGATTGAGCAAAACACATAAACATCAACTTTATCTTGTTCAATGTGCCAAAGGCTAGAGTTTAATGAATAAACATTTTAGTTTAAGACACAAAGGGAGAGGGACATCCTTACTACTAGTCTGGGTAACCTCGAGCATCCTAGTTGTGTATGAGGCATCTCATCCAAAGAAGCATAGAAATAAGGATTCGGTGAAGAGTGGGCAGGTATGTACAAGAAATGTTATCGATACAAGGAAGCAATGGTGGATTATTATAAGGAGGCTAAGCAAGACTTCAAAGATATGATGCCTCAAATGCTATATGTTGATGGTAGATAAGTACCCTTTTTAACCGTCAACATAACATGAGAAAGGATTAAAATCAAAATATTATTTAGCTTTAGGGGTTGTCACTAAGAGAATTCCACAAGTTTTGGTGTTTATCTATTTCTGTAGGGGGTTATCGATATAAGAACAAAAAGAGGTCGACATGTCAGATTTACATAGAGAGAACACGTGAAATGTCAACTCAGGAATACTCTAGAACACTCGAGAAGACACCACCTGAAAGGTGGGACCCACCTGCCATAGGGCAGGGCCGGGCGCCCTACCTTGTTAAGGGCGACCGCCCGGGGGGAACAACCAATTAGGTTGAACCTCGTGGATTCTGCCTCCACCGACTTTGAGGAATAATCTTAAGCGCACATTTGAGTCGGTTTGATCCAAGGGCTATGGTGATTCCTAGGGGGGCTATAAATAAAGACCCTGACCCCCTAGAAGAGTAGTTTGTAACACCCCAGGTGTTTGTTTTGCGTTTTGGCACTTACATTTCATGAGCATAAGCATCACTTGTTCATATATGATAGTATGAAACATACTTTGATGTTGTGACAAGTGAATGCTTGATGATCCTGCATAATAAAGCTTGTGGTTGCTGATGGTGCTTCTTTCATGTGTATCATCTCCATCTCTACCTAGGTTGATCACTCAAAAGTTTCATGGAGTTTGGATTCAAAAGGTCAAATGAAATAATAAGTTACATGCTTGTTGGAATGACCTTATTAAGTGAACGGAACCTTGGGTTACTAATCTAATCTTGCAACCCTGACCAAATGACTCTAGATGAACTCTACAACAAAGGTCATGAAGGGTTCATGTTGAGCTTGTGCCAAGAAAATGCTTTATTTGCTCTAAAATCCTAGTTTGAGCTTTATCAAGTTGATACTTTGACCAAAGTGAAAGTTTGACTTTGGTACCAGTTATGAGGTTTGACCTTAAATAAAAGTTGTAGTTTTGCTTCTGTAGAACAAACTTTATTTAATGGTCAAGAGCTAGTTTGGTACCTATCCTAGTCAAATTGAGCTCACAAGATTCAATGCAGTGCTGTTTTGGAACCCCAGAAATTTGGCTAAGTCCTCAAGGTGCTCAGTTTCGGGTATCCTAGTTGGGAGCTTTGTATCTTACTAACCAGACAGAAACAGTACAAGGTCCTTTAATAAAAGTTGTAGTATAGTTTTTATGCTACAAACTTTGTTAAAGTGCCCAAGTCTGAATCATCTTATAATCCTGTCAAATAATAGGCACAAGTTCGAATCTGCTGTAAATTCCAGCATTTCGGATTTCTAAGTCTGGAATTTCAGTTCGTCACGTTGGCATTACGCGTTCTCCAAATTTTGTTAAACAACTTGAGTTGACCCCTTAATAAAAGTTGGAGTATATTTTGTGGACAAGAGCATACCAAAAGATGACACCAGTTTGACTTCGTTTCGGTCATCAATTTTGAGTTTTGCTAACCATTATCAATTCATTGACACTCAAAGGTTGGCATCAAATTATCTACTAATCTATAACTCTAATGGCTTTGCACTCTTAATCAAAGTTGGAGAGCAGGCCGAGCTTGGCAAACTTCGTTTTTGGCCCACGGTCGAAATCAGCCGGGAAATGGCCCAAATCGGCTTCCCACGACGGCCACACGGTCACCCGCCACCTGTTCGTCGAAATGCTTCAATGGCCGACGCGTGGCCAGGACGTGGCCGCCATGCAGCGCTCGCGACTCCACCTTCGTGGACAGCTTCCCTGCGCCCCTGTCGCCCACAGAGAGGATGCCCGAGCCCTCTCGCGGACTCCGCAGTCGCCCCGGTGCTCGCCCTCTGCTCCCTCTCCACTCTCTCCCTCTGTCCGCCATGGACAGGAAGCGGAGCTCCATGGCCGCCGCTGTTCCTTCTCATCCAAGCGCTCCCACGCTCAGCCAGCATCACCACCGCCTCCGCTTCTTCCTCCTCTACAACCAGCGCCCCTCGGCCGAGGTGGAAGACCGCCGGAGCAGCCGATCTCTGGCCACCGCCGCCGTCGCCGACGTGTGCACGTGGCCAAGCCGCCACGGGCCCTCTCCCGACCTTCCGAGACCACCCTCGAGTGCGCGCAAGCCCCCTCATGCTTCCCCACCCCTCCATTGCCGCCGACGAGGCCTCAGCCGGCCGGAACAGGGAGCTCCGGCGAGCTCCTCTGTTTTCGTCGCGACCAAGGGCCACGGGGACAAATTCGACAAGATCCAGGGGGTTTTCTGCAGAACTCATGACTCAGATGAATAGTGCTTCGAGGACCTATTTGCTTTGGAGAAATGCTGGAACTTTGAAAATCCATATAAAATCATAGAAAAATCGTAAATTAGCAAATGTAGACTTTTTGGAATCCTTATAAAATTCTCTATGCAGTAGATCTATAATATGACATGGTTCAGTTTGCAGTTTTAGCAATAAAAATAGATTTATGCAGTTCAGTTTTAATTGCTTATTATATTTGTCTTTTTCATAACCACTGTATTATTGCTCAAATAAATGTGAAAATATTGTGACAAGCTTCTCATATGATGTTTCATGTCTGGTAAAATTTGCATGAATTTAGGAATGACAGATTAACAGTTATAAAAATAACAAATTCCCTGTGTTGCTTTGCTCCTATTCTGAGTGGATCTGCATGTTTATATTGTTTGACTCAGTTTGGTTGTGAATCATGCCTGGATGAAAATATATGAGCTGTAGTACTTTTCATAAGCTTTCCATCAAGCTAAATAGCATAATTTTTGGTTAAGCATATGTCTAGTTATAGTGGTTTAAATTGTTGTTTCATTTTCTGTCTAAACCCAGACAGGGATGCATTGTTTGTTATGTGAGACCTTGTTAGTGCTAGATTCAGCTCTATATGTTAATAACAAAGTTGTTCACAATTTAGTAAGCTTTCTAGAAAGTACATAACCATAATTTATGGGCATATGAAACTCAAGTTATGGCTGTTTAATGTGACATGATAGATTCTGTCCATATTTTGGACAGAGATGTCTTTATGGATCTTGATAAATGGTTTATAATTATAAATAAAAATGTAAAAATGGAAAATGTTGTTCCAATACAATCCTATGATACTGTTGTATCATATTTATGTATGATATGGCCATCTGTTTGAAGAAAATATGATTTGTGCATTTATCTTATTCTCACATGGTTAATTGCAATAGCAATTTGTCTTTTTCATAGATGTTGCTATGCTTATTAAAATGCAGTGAAATTGATACAGTGGGCTATGGATAATGTTTAGAAGCTACTGTAATTTTGGTGGAATTTATTGAGCACTTTTGTTATATGTTCATTAATTCACCTTGTTATCCAAATAAATTAAGAAATGCATTAAATAAATTTATTTGGTAATGACCACTATATTTTCTGGTGTTCTTTAGATATGTGCAAACTGTTGGTAACAATGGTTTTGCTCAAATGCATGTTTGAAACATAAGTTAATAATTAATTGTTTGCAATTGTTGTTTCTGGACAGTTTGTGGAACTGTTTGGATTACAATATGTAAATGGTGTTTTCTGGGAATCTTGTTTATAGCAAAGTTGTAGATAGTTCACCTATCTAGCTGCTGTTAAAATTTGGTAGTATTTGGCCTTGTGGTTTGTGAGTTATGTCTGTTCAAAGTTTGATTTCAGAAATGGCTGCTCTCTGTTTGTCAGGGACAGATTCTGGAACTTTATAATTTCGACCAGCTTAAGTTGAGAATCATGTTTTGATGTCTAAAGATGAAATATAGATAATTTATTAAGCTTTCCAGAATGTCTTCTTGCATGTCTTTTGGAGTTGTGTAACTCCAGTTATGCTTGCTTGAAGTGCCTATCAGTTTTCTGTCTTTATTTGTACCCTACTGTTTGGGGACAACGTGAGCAGTTTTAATTGTGCAACTAATTTCATAGTATAAATTATGTTTGCTGTGAAACTTGTCTATACAAAAGTTGTAGATAACTCTTTCATCTAGCTTTTGTTAGAGTTTCATATCATTTGGACAAATGGGTTGTGAGTTATAAGGGTATTAAGTTTATCTGTCAAAATGCTTGTTCTCTGGAATTCCTGGACCAGATTCTGTAAATATGCATGTTTGACTTAGTTAACTTACTAATCATGCTAAGATGATTAAATATGAATTGTATACAATTTTATAAGATTTCCATAATGTCTTGTTGCATGAATTTTGGATCTGTAGAACTCTGGTTATGATTTATTTACTCAACTGTTGCGTGTATGTCCAGAATTGCTAGGATTGCATCAATGCTTGATTAACTTACATTGTGTGTGGTTTTAAGTGACTCATGTCTTGGTGGTGTTAATTAGTGTTATGTGATCCTATGAACATGTGTTCATGCACTTGCATCTTGCATGTCATCTAGGTACGCTAGATGAACCACGTGAAGGACGTGATGGTGGATCATCCCGAAGATGGAATGATTTAGCAAGTGTTATGATCTTAGATGTCACCAAGACGGAGCAAGCTAACTAATCTGACTCGGTGTCACATTCCAGGCAAGCCCCGGAGCATTATAAGCCTCCTACTTTCCGAAAGTGAATGAGTATATATATGTTATATATGTATTGTTGCATTAAGTATAGGAGTTGGATCAAACCCTTGCTGCATATATACACCCTTCCTTGTCCAGTATATATATAACCTGAATCCTAATTAGTCAGGATCACGTCTATGCTTAGCCATGCTTAGCTCGGTAGAAGCCAGGTGATTTCCTGTCACCTGCAGGATATAGGTGGATTCTAGATCACGGTTGGCTATAATTGCTATCGTGGAAAAGAACCATGTGTTAATAATATGAAAGGAGACCGGGCGGGATGATGATAGTGAAACAACAAGGCATGGAGGTCTTGGGTGTGGATCTATCTCCGTCTGTGTCAATTAAGGACCGATCGTTGTACGTCCTCTTGTCATGTTGAACGCATGCCTAACACTTAGTTGGCCGGATAACTCGTTCCGACCGCGAAGCCGAGTAATATGACTCAGGCCGGAAGACCGGCAAGTATAAAGTGCGCACTACCGGAGGAAGTGCGGTGTGCGGGGGACCATTGGCGTAAGTCCAAAGGCAGGTGAGTTAAAATTCCTGACCTCCCTGGCAGAGTGGTAGCCCTGGGAGTGCGGCGCTGATCGGAGCCGCGATTCCTGAGTTGTACCAAAGGTGACCCGATGGCTCTCCGACGGGGGATGCTTGGGTGAGTGCTAGGAATACCCCTCCAGCTGGATAGGAATCGATTCGAATCGCCGTCTCTCCCGGATAGTGAGAACTTGACAGAGCAGCGGCAAACGTAGCATTCACTAAATAACTTAATGGTTCTATGATGATGATGATGATGATCACAGCCTTGATAAACCTGATATGGTTATTATTGATTGATATTAATCAAGTGATTGCTTAGTACAGGTGCTAATCTAGTTAATAGGTTAATGAGAATTAAATGGATGCTAAATAAGAAAGGTTTAACTATTTATACTTAAGCTTTTTATGCAAAATGTTGTCCAACAAGCTCCACTTATATATCAGCCTTGCATACTCCTTGGTGTCATTTATTTCTGGTTTATGACGGGTAAGTCTAGCTGAGTACATTCTCGTACTCAGGGTTTATTCCCACTTGTTGCAGGTTGTGATGTATCATAGCTACTGCAAGATTTGGATGACTCTTGCTTTAGGGAAGGAGTAAGATCATGGGCATGATCCTTCCTACTTACCTCATCTATGATGCTTTTGTTGGAATGGACCATGGTACTGGCATGTATTTGAAATAAAAGTGATATTGGTTTCAAATTACTTTGCTTCCGCTATTTGTAAACTTGAGTTGTAATAATCTTATCGAACTCCGATATACTTGATCTACTTGTGAAATGCATGTAACGTGTGACTTGTTATGTTGAATCACTACGATCTTGGCTTGTATGTTGGTTGGTTTGAAATCCCTCGTGATTTTGTTGGACTACCGGAGTTATATGGGCTCAAGTATGATAAATTGATCGCTTCGGTGATTGTTTTTGTACTTGTGCTCTTATAATTTGGACGGTTCCGTGACAGCTGGTATCGGAGCAAGGTTCAACAGTAAACATGTCACATGTGTATTTAAAACAAAGCTTTTCTTTATAAAAATCAGTTTTGACAACTTATAGCTATATATAGGTGTGTTCAAATCTGAACTTTTAATCTAAGTATGCCAGTGGTCATTCCTCTATGCCCAACTAAGGACCTTTAGGTGGCTTAGTTAAGTACTAACTATGGGGGGATTTACTTACTGCAATTTTTATTTCGTCGTCCATACGGCGTGCTATTGTATGGATGCCATTCACTTGAGTGGTAATGTATGGATCAATTTACATCTACGCCCAGGCCAAGGTATGTATGTATAATGACCGCACTATGCTACCCTGTGGTCAAATGGTAGAGGTAGCCCTCATATATGAATTAGCCATATATGTTGATAGATTCAAATTTTGCAACGTCGCACCTACGCTCAGGTAAGTGTGAGTTGTGAGAGCATGATCGTCCAACCGTCGGTCTAGGGGAGAGCTAGCTTTGGTTACTGGAATATTTACATGTTACACACATGTATATATGAAGGTACTTAATTGTGGGTTAGTGATACGGCCGTATATACATGTCTCTATGTATGTATAGGCGTATCTCATTTCGGGTAGTTTGACGCTGAAATATATATATTGGGATATATATGGAAGCATCTAGCTTTCAACCTAGAGTCCAATATTTCATTTCATGCACTTATATCATTGCTGGGTTGGGCTGAAATGAAATTTTCTGCAGGTACGCTAACCACGAATGCGTAGATTGTTTGTAGCTAACGACTAGCTATATATCGAGAGTGTGCGTATTATGCCACCGATATAGAACGTGATTACCACCTTAGGCTGGTAATTTTGTGAGGACGAATAGGACGAAGCATGCATCATCATGATTGATTGCCCTATGCATAACTTTGCTCTTGACACCCTTGTTCTAACAATAAGTAACTTGTGAATTAATATGATGTCACTGTGCTTGTGTAAAGTTAGATAAAATGCCTTGCTCTATGTTGCTTGAGTAGCTATGCTTGGTGTTAGGTTCTTCCTTTCTAGTTACCTACACAGTAGTTCTTTTTATGTGTGGTTGCCTTGCTTTCTAGGTGTGGTTGTAGCACAAGTTGTCTAACCTCTTGTCCTCGGTGAGACAATGTGTTGTCATCAAGCCTTATCATTGTGCTTATCTCACAAGTTGTCTCAAGTACACCTTCTTGCTTAGAACACATGAGCTTTTGCTTGTGTACCTAACCAAACCTCGTTGGGTTTTCTTGAATATCAACTTTTGCCCATGATTTGTCCTAGGTTGAGCTTTGCCCAAATTCTTTTGGACCCTTTGCTACCTATCTAAAAGAAATCATCCTGTTCCTAAAGACATGATCATATCTACCTACTTTGTGGTACAATATCGTATCATGATCCTTGTCCTAAGAACCAGATGTTGGGTTGCATAATGGTTATCTGTCAAATCATGAATCTCATATCATGATGCCAATCATTCTTAATCATGCAACTTACTACATTGGTTATGCATCAATGTCATTATTCCCTAAAGCCTTGAACCACATGCACACGTGCATGTAGAAGGAGGTATGCTCACAGTTAGTGGGGTACACCATATTCATGTTGTATCCTAACTGCAATCATCTGAGTGAGTATCTTTCTAAAGAACATTCTTCAGCTCTTGTGCTTGCTGCCCAATTAACTGGGTTACCCTTTGATCTATCTCGATGGCTTGCTTATGTTTTGGTCAATTTGTGCCATCCGTCAACATGATGCACATGTTTGAGATGGCTGGCCTTTTTGGACATAAGTGAGATTTATCTTCTCGACTGGAGGACAGTATGCACCTACTCAGTAAAGGATAACAACACCTTCCCATCATGTTCTGTTTACTATCTACCACCTTTGATTATAGTATTGGTTGCTGGAGATAATTTCATCTATGTTCTCACATGCTGGCTTATGTCTTGGGTGTCTTCCTTCTATGTGCGAAAACCTTACCCCAAGAATCCTCTCACACCACTTGGTTCCTTGTCCTACCGTTGATCTAGTGCAATGCTTATCTGTTGTTGCATGAGCCTCATAATCTTTTCATGAAGATCATGTTGTTGTTGTGTCGATGAAGCCCTAATCTAAGTATCAGCTTGGTCTCTTGAATCTCGTTTATTGAACCTCCAATTCTCCATAATCTTAAATATTATCAGTCATGATCTCATGTTAATCATTTATCTGGTAACTATCTTGGTTAACACAATGATTTTGTGGAAATTAAAGCAAGATCCATGATCAGTTGTCTTCGACAAGTAAGATATGTTCTCCTGTGTTGTGTTTTGGATCTTCAGGTCACTTCCATGTTGACTCCAAACCTTGTGACTACCTTTGCTTTGCTATCCCTCCTTTGCACAATGCTTGTTCATACAACTAACTTTTGTGCCACATGAAATTTTTCATTGAGTGTATGATCAATAATGGTCTCATGAGTAGTAGCTAACGGTGCCGCGACGAAACCGAGAGCCTCTTGTGGGCGGCCGACACAAGGATGTGCTGCTCGGCACGCGCTGGTATCGAGGTTTCTAGTCATGATCCATTATGGAATTATACCAATGAAATGTTTTCTTGTGACCTTTCCTTGACAATCTCACCATATCATATCGAAATTTCCCTATGTCCAACCAGATGTCATAGGACATTCTTTTGAAGTCAACTAGAGGTTAACCTTTGAAGAACAAGTCACTGACATAAAAATTAACAGACTGCAAGAGATGGTAGACAAGTGACAGTATTTCACTATCCCTACAATGACGATGAGCATTAAGTGAACACCATGAGTCATCCTCATCGAACCAAAAGGACACCCAACACTTAATGTTGGACAAGTTATCTGTTAAATAATCATCGATCATCACCATTGTGCTTATGACCTAGTTTTCCTAAGTCTTGATCTTTATGTGCATCATGGTCATACAACTAAAGTCAACCATCTTTGGCATGAATCCTTATCTCCTAGCTTTGAAGGTTACCAATTGTTGAGCATCAACTGTAATTGTTGTGGTTAAGATTGGATCTTTGGAAATTTGGGCTGAGAGGCAATTGATTGGTTGCTAGAAGCAAGGCTAATCTCAAGGAAAGTAATGATGGAGTGACAGCCACGAAGGATATGTTTTATCAGTAGTGAATTAAACATGGAGTTGAGAGATGTCTTGTCAGACCAGAACACTTCCATTGCTGCACCGAACAAGTTTAGTCTGTACACGTTCTACTTATGCAAATGTTGCCTGTTTGAGCTGAATTTTGGTCAGAGGTGAGAAGACTCATGGATCTGAATTTTTATCAAGTTTCATGCAGAATTGAGTGGTAATTGGTTGAATACTTGCAACTGTTGGAGACCTCTAGCTCACGCAATCATCCTTCATCAGTAGTGGTTATCCAATTCCTACATGCCTTGGGTACCTTCTATGTGTTACCTAAGACGTTGCACCTGATTCCACCCAAATAACTTTTGTTGTTTGCATACAAGGATCCCCTTGAAGTAAATGATCGTGGAATGTGTTGAACCCACAAAGTCAGCTATCACATTCATCGTTCTCTTAACCAGGTTGCTAAGTACAATTTTGTCATCAGAGAAAGAGAACTGCATGCTTGGAAAGTTGTACTCCAACCATTTTGGTAGAAGACTACTTTTCAAATGTTGTGAATGAGCCTGGAATCTCTATAATGAGCAACCATTAGAAGCTTGTGACTTGGTGCAAGGTTCTTATGGCTTGCATTAGTTTCATTAAAGAGACTGATGACACACGTAGCTCCGCTCATGCTCTGAACCACCCTTCATACTTTGAGAACAAAGTGCGCAGGACAGTGCTCTCTTGGATTCCTCCCAAAGTAACAATGCTTCATCTTCAGACCAAAGTTTACTATGAAAAGTAAGTATCAGAAAACTTTTGGTCCAACATAGCTTCTCTAATGTTCGAATGCTATCGTTGAGGTTGGGAAATGCATGACATTGTTTCTCTTCCCTTGAAAGTCTTTCGCACCGAATCTCGGGACGAGATTCTTTTTAAGGGGGGAGGGCTGTAACACCCCAGGTGTTTGTTTTGCGTTTTGGCACTTACATTTCATGAGCATAAGCATCACTTGTTCATATATGATAGTATGAAACATACTTTGATGTTGTGACAAGTGAATGCTTGATGATCCTGCATAATAAAGCTTGTGGTTGCTGATGGTGCTTCTTTCATGTGTATCATCTCCATCTCTACCTAGGTTGATCACTCAAAAGTTTCATGGAGTTTGGATTCAAAAGGTCAAATGAAATAATAAGTTACATGCTTGTTGGAATGACCTTATTAAGTGAACGGAACCTTGGGTTACTAATCTAATCTTGCAACCCTGACCAAATGACTCTAGATGAACTCTACAACAAAGGTCATGAAGGGTTCATGTTGAGCTTGTGCCAAGAAAATGCTTTATTTGCTCTAAAATCCTAGTTTGAGCTTTATCAAGTTGATACTTTGACCAAAGTGAAAGTTTGACTTTGGTACCAGTTATGAGGTTTGACCTTAAATAAAAGTTGTAGTTTTGCTTCTGTAGAACAAACTTTATTTAATGGTCAAGAGCTAGTTTGGTACCTATCCTAGTCAAATTGAGCTCACAAGATTCAATGCAGTGCTGTTTTGGAACCCCAGAAATTTGGCTAAGTCCTCAAGGTGCTCAGTTTCGGGTATCCTAGTTGGGAGCTTTGTATCTTACTAACCAGACAGAAACAGTACAAGGTCCTTTAATAAAAGTTGTAGTATAGTTTTTATGCTACAAACTTTGTTAAAGTGCCCAAGTCTGAATCATCTTATAATCCTGTCAAATAATAGGCACAAGTTCGAATCTGCTGTAAATTCCAGCATTTCGGATTTCTAAGTCTGGAATTTCAGTTCGTCACGTTGGCATTCCGCGTTCTCCAAATTTTGTTAAACAACTTGAGTTGACCCCTTAATAAAAGTTGGAGTATATTTTGTGGACAAGAGCATACCAAAAGATGACACCAGTTTGACTTCGTTTCGGTCATCAATTTTGAGTTTTGCTAACCATTATCAATTCATTGACACTCAAAGGTTGGCATCAAATTATCTACTAATCTATAACTCTAATGGCTTTGCACTCTTAATCAAAGTTGGAGAGCAGGCCGAGCTTGGCAAACTTCGTTTTTGGCCCACGGTCGAAATCAGCCGGGAAATGGCCCAAATCGGCTTCCCACGACGGCCACACGGTCACCCGCCACCTGTTCGTCGAAATGCTTCAATGGCCGACGCGTGGCCAGGACGTGGCCGCCATGCAGCGCTCGCGACTCCACCTTCGTGGACAGCTTCCCTGCGCCCCTGTCGCCCACAGAGAGGATGCCCGAGCCCTCTCGCGGACTCCGCAGTCGCCCCGGTGCTCGCCCTCTGCTCCCTCTCCACTCTCTCCCTCTGTCCGCCATGGACAGGAAGCGGAGCTCCATGGCCGCCGCTGTTCCTTCTCATCCAAGCGCTCCCACGCTCAGCCAGCATCACCACCGCCTCCGCTTCTTCCTCCTCTACAACCAGCGCCCCTCGGCCGAGGTGGAAGACCGCCGGAGCAGCCGATCTCTGGCCACCGCCGCCGTCGCCGACGTGTGCACGTGGCCAAGCCGCCACGGGCCCTCTCCCGACCTTCCGAGACCACCCTCGAGTGCGCGCAAGCCCCCTCATGCTTCCCCACCCCTCCATTGCCGCCGACGAGGCCTCAGCCGGCCGGAACAGGGAGCTCCGGCGAGCTCCTCTGTTTTCGTCGCGACCAAGGGCCACGGGGACAAATTCGACAAGATCCAGGGGGTTTTCTGCAGAACTCATGACTCAGATGAATAGTGCTTCGAGGACCTATTTGCTTTGGAGAAATGCTGGAACTTTGAAAATCCATATAAAATCATAGAAAAATCGTAAATTAGCAAATGTAGACTTTTTGGAATCCTTATAAAATTCTCTATGCAGTAGATCTATAATATGACATGGTTCAGTTTGCAGTTTTAGCAATAAAAATAGATTTATGCAGTTCAGTTTTAATTGCTTATTATATTTGTCTTTTTCATAACCACTGTATTATTGCTCAAATAAATGTGAAAATATTGTGACAAGCTTCTCATATGATGTTTCATGTCTGGTAAAATTTGCATGAATTTAGGAATGACAGATTAACAGTTATAAAAATAACAAATTCCCTGTGTTGCTTTGCTCCTATTCTGAGTGGATCTGCATGTTTATATTGTTTGACTCAGTTTGGTTGTGAATCATGCCTGGATGAAAATATATGAGCTGTAGTACTTTTCATAAGCTTTCCATCAAGCTAAATAGCATAATTTTTGGTTAAGCATATGTCTAGTTATAGTGGTTTAAATTGTTGTTTCATTTTCTGTCTAAACCCAGACAGGGATGCATTGTTTGTTATGTGAGACCTTGTTAGTGCTAGATTCAGCTCTATATGTTAATAACAAAGTTGTTCACAATTTAGTAAGCTTTCTAGAAAGTACATAACCATAATTTATGGGCATATGAAACTCAAGTTATGGCTGTTTAATGTGACATGATAGATTCTGTCCATATTTTGGACAGAGATGTCTTTATGGATCTTGATAAATGGTTTATAATTATAAATAAAAATGTAAAAATGGAAAATGTTGTTCCAATACAATCCTATGATACTGTTGTATCATATTTATGTATGATATGGCCATGTGTTTGAAGAAAATATGATTTGTGCATTTATCTTATTCTCACATGGTTAATTGCAATAGCAATTTGTCTTTTTCATAGATGTTGCTATGCTTATTAAAATGCAGTGAAATTGATACAGTGGGCTATGGATAATGTTTAGAAGCTACTGTAATTTTGGTGGAATTTATTGAGCACTTTTGTTATATGTTCATTAATTCACCTTGTTATCCAAATAAATTAAGAAATGCATTAAATAAATTTATTTGGTAATGACCACTATATTTTCTGGTGTTCTTTAGATATGTGCAAACTGTTGGTAACAATGGTTTTGCTCAAATGCATGTTTGAAACATAAGTTAATAATTAATTGTTTGCAATTGTTGTTTCTGGACAGTTTGTGGAACTGTTTGGATTACAATATGTAAATGGTGTTTTCTGGGAATCTTGTTTATAGCAAAGTTGTAGATAGTTCACCTATCTAGCTGCTGTTAAAATTTTGTAGTATTTGGCCTTGTGGTTTGTGAGTTATGTCTGTTCAAAGTTTGATTTCAGAAATGGCTGCTCTCTGTTTGTCAGGGACAGATTCTGGAACTTTATAATTTCGACCAGCTTAAGTTGAGAATCATGTTTTGATGTCTAAAGATGAAATATAGATAATTTATTAAGCTTTCCAGAATGTCTTCTTGCATGTCTTTTGGAGTTGTGTAACTCCAGTTATGCTTGCTTGAAGTGCCTATCAGTTTTCTGTCTTTATTTGTACCCTACTGTTTGGGGACAACGTGAGCAGTTTTAATTGTGCAACTAATTTCATAGTATAAATTATGTTTGCTGTGAAACTTGTCTATACAAAAGTTGTAGATAACTCTTTCATCTAGCTTTTGTTAGAGTTTCATATCATTTGGACAAATGGGTTGTGAGTTATAAGGGTATTAAGTTTATCTGTCAAAATGCTTGTTCTCTGGAATTCCTGGACCAGATTCTGTAAATATGCATGTTTGACTTAGTTAACTTACTAATCATGCTAAGATGATTAAATATGAATTGTATACAATTTTATAAGATTTCCATAATGTCTTGTTGCATGAATTTTGGATCTGTAGAACTCTGGTTATGATTTATTTACTCAACTGTTGCGTGTATGTCCAAAATTGCTAGGATTGCATCAATGCTTGATTAACTTACATTGTGTGTGGTTTTAAGTGACTCATGTCTTGGTGGTGTTAATTAGTGTTATGTGATCCTATGAACATGTGTTCATGCACTTGCATCTTGCATGTCATCTAGGTACGCTAGATGAACCACGTGAAGGACGTGATGGTGGATCATCCCGAAGATGGAATGATTTAGCAAGTGTTATGATCTTAGATGTCACCAAGACGGAGCAAGCTAACTAATCTGACTCGGTGT
The DNA here is from genome assembly GCF_000003195.3 of Sorghum bicolor. Taxonomy (NCBI): domain Eukaryota; kingdom Viridiplantae; phylum Streptophyta; class Magnoliopsida; order Poales; family Poaceae; genus Sorghum; species Sorghum bicolor. The sequence continues at coordinate 34,995,102 of NC_012870.2, read as the reverse complement.
CACATTCCAGGCAAGCCCCGGAGCATTATAAGCCTCCTACTTTCCGAAAGTGAATGAGTATATATATGTTATATATGTATTGTTGCATTAAGTATAGGAGTTGGATCAAACCCTTGCTGCATATATACACCCTTCCTTGTCCAGTATATATATAACCTGAATCCTAATTAGTCAGGATCACGTCTATGCTTAGCCATGCTTAGCTCGGTAGAAGCCAGGTGATTTCCTGTCACCTGCAGGATATAGGTGGATTCTAGATCACGGTTGGCTATAATTGCTATCGTGGAAAAGAACCATGTGTTAATAATATGAAAGGAGACCGGGCGGGATGATGATAGTGAAACAACAAGGCATGGAGGTCTTGGGTGTGGATCTATCCCCGTCTGTGTCAATTAAGGACCGATCGTTGTACGTCCTCTTGTCATGTTGAACGCATGCCTAACACTTAGTTGGCCGGATAACTCGTTCCGACCGCGAAGCCGAGTAATATGACTCAGGCCGGAAGACCGGCAAGTATAAAGTGCGCACTACCGGAGGAAGTGCGGTGTGCGGGGGACCATTGGCGTAAGTCCAAAGGCAGGTGAGTTAAAATTCCTGACCTCCCTGGCAGAGTGGTAGCCCTGGGAGTGCGGCGCTGATCGGAGCCGCGATTCCTGAGTTGTACCAAAGGTGACCCGATGGCTCTCCGACGGGGGATGCTTGGGTGAGTGCTAGGAATACCCCTCCAGCTGGATAGGAATCGATTCGAATCGCCGTCTCTCCCGGATAGTGAGAACTTGACAGAGCAGCGGCAAACGTAGCATTCACTAAATAACTTAATGGTTCTATGATGATGATGATGATGATCACAGCCTTGATAAACCTGATATGGTTATTATTGATTGATATTAATCAAGTGATTGCTTAGTACAGGTGCTAATCTAGTTAATAGGTTAATGAGAATTAAATGGATGCTAAATAAGAAAGGTTTAACTATTTATACTTAAGCTTTTTATGCAAAATGTTGTCCAACAAGCTCCACTTATATATCAGCCTTGCATACTCCTTGGTGTCATTTATTTCTGGTTTATGACGGGTAAGTCTAGCTGAGTACATTCTCGTACTCAGGGTTTATTCCCACTTGTTGCAGGTTGTGATGTATCATAGCTACTGCAAGATTTGGATGACTCTTGCTTTAGGGAAGGAGTAAGATCATGGGCATGATCCTTCCTACTTACCTCATCTATGATGCTTTTGTTGGAATGGACCATGGTACTGGCATGTATTTGAAATAAAAGTGATATTGGTTTCAAATTACTTTGCTTCCGCTATTTGTAAACTTGAGTTGTAATAATCTTATCGAACTCCGATATACTTGATCTACTTGTGAAATGCATGTAACGTGTGACTTGTTATGTTGAATCACTACGATCTTGGCTTGTATGTTGGTTGGTTTGAAATCCCTCGTGATTTTGTTGGACTACCGGAGTTATATGGGCTCAAGTATGATAAATTGATCGCTTCGGTGATTGTTTTTGTACTTGTGCTCTTATAATTTGGACGGTTCCGTGACATAGTTCATTATTCTCTGAAAAGATCAGGATAAAAAGAATTAGACAAAGAGGGGTCCCTCGAATGGATCTGTCTCTATAGGATTCTTAGCCACCATCTCATTTAGATCTCTATAGTTCTTTAGCATAGCTACATAGAAATAGATCTAGAAGGAGTCCGGATCAATCTTCAGTTCTTGGTAAACTCTAGTCTCTTTGTTATATTTATATTAGTTCTTGCTATTATGAATATGACTTTAATCTATTTGATTATACCGGAATTGACTTTATTCTATTTGCTAATATTCTCAATTATATTGTTCTTAGTCTACTTTGATTATATGCTTAGCATAGTTAGACTAGAATTATGTTTATGCATAGGATCATATAACGCTTACTCATTAGTCCAATGGGTAAGTGATAGATATTGTGTAGGCGAGGTGCCTAGACCATTTTTATCTACAATTACCCCTATAGTCCGGAGCTTGAGGTAGATTGCGGGACTGACAGTCCTATTGAGTCCTTTGTATTCCTTCTCCAAATTATAAGGATTGTAGAGCACCATTATTATAGGGAAGTGATTGCTCTGTTCATTATCTTTCTTGCTAATATTACTATGCATAGATATAACCTTTTCTAGTGATGATGCTAGGTGTACTTGCACAAATCAATGTATACTTTGACAGTATAGATAGAATACTTAGGATTTATTCTTGTAGACTGTCCTAATACCATGCTAGTGCTATAGACTTAGAGTACTCTAATTGAGATGATTATCATGTTTATCTTATGGCTATGAATTCTTATTTATCACCTGTCACTTATTATTCATATTCATATATTTATCCTATGTGACACTTACCCTGCATGAGAGATAGATAAAGACATGGTTCAGGACTCCATTGATTACATGCAGTGCTCATTGCTCATTATCAATTGCAAGTCCCTTCTCAGTGGTAAAAATATAAATAACGATACCTAGAATACTCCTGGTTAAAATGCTACATCAGCATTATCTGTGCACCTGCGGATCTTTATTTATTTAATTATTTATTTCTAGAAAAGCATATAGATTTCATACCAGTACTTCTACATCATGTTAGGGATGACAACCTAGCTTAATTGATGTTAAGTAATTTTGACGCCATTGCTAGGGATAGGTTTAAAAGTCTATTTTTACTAATTGCGTTAAGAAGTGTCAACACTATCCAATCCTCCTACAAAATTGATGCAGCAATTGGTAAGTGCGATGTCTGTCCAATAGATGACCACTTAGGCTTCACAAATGCAGCTAGTTCCAACAATGGTCACACAGACTACCATTCTTCCTAGTTGTGTCATGTCTACAGGTCACAAGGTTCACTATCCAGTTGACGACATCGATATGCCTACGCCTTGCTACCTAGTCATAAGATATGTTATTAAAAATATTCATATAAGGGAAGTAGCCATAGGCTTTGCCATCCCAGGATTCCAGTACCATGGTCATGACATTCTAGAAGACTACTGCAGGGTAAAAGTGTCGACGGTCGTCTAAGGATATGAGGACTACATACTAGTAATAAATAGGTCCCGAGGGTATTGAGAAACTTGGACAAGCTATCAAGAATTTCATCATTTGGCATCGACGGTGTTGACGGTCCTTAAGTACCAAATTTAATTATCGAATAAACAAAGAAAAGGACCCAAATGCAACCAACACCCAGACTTAGGGTTTTATCTGATAGAATTGCATGAGTTTTGGTATTTGTCTATTTCTGCAGGGGGTTATCAGGAAATATGGAGGAAAGGCCCACACGTCGGGTTTACATAGAGATATTAACGTGCCACACAATTTTCTATGATCTAGAAGACTCCAGAAGCCACGGGAATGAACGGGAGGCCGATCGGGCCCGGGGGCAGGGCGCCCGCCCTCCCCCCTTGGGCGCCCGCCCACCTCTGGTGGCCAATCACGTTCAACCTCGCGGATTATGCTCCACCGACCTAAAGGATCAAGGATAACCATTCAATCAATGTCGGTTTAATCTGACGGCCTAGATTCACTTGAGGGGACTATATAAGCAGACCCCCTGGCCCCTGGAGGAGGCACCCCTTGATCCATATTCATTATTCATAGACAGAGCAAAAGCTAGGGTTTGTAGATGAGAGCTCTCCTCTCATCTCTAAACTAGAGTAGATCTAGATAGTAGCGAGATGGAGAGCGAGGGAAGATTGGAGGAGAGGCCGGCCTGTCGGTTCTTCCTCCGGTTGTACTTCGTCATGATCAAGCTCTAATCAAGCTTGCTCATGGGATGACTCTGGTAATCTACTTCTAATTCATTATGCAAGTACTAATCATGTATTGTTCTGGTTCACAACTCTTTTGAGTACTTTAATCTATAGGACGCTATAGGTGAGAGTTGTAGTATAGGTGTAAGCGTGGTGCTTGGACCTAGATTACTTGTGGATATCCCCTGTCTAGCTGGATTGTGTGGTAGGCCGCGTAGGTGACAGTTACGTTGGTCCCCTGTAGTCCACCTCTTGTTAGCAGGACGGGTAGGGTTTATCGGCCTATGGATAAGCATCCTTTGTGGTGTATTCTTATCATGTGGTTCGTCCCAGACATAGACATACCCCTTTGAAGTAGAGAAACCATAGTTATCCTCTCTATTGTCCTACCATCGCCCATATACTAGATTGCTCTACTCTCTATTCCCATATTATCACCCATTTGTTATCTTACCTTTAATATTGTTCTTATTCAATTCTACCATCTTTCCTATTTACACGTATCTATCTATCTTGGTTAAGTTAGAGCGTAGTTGGTTCTCCCGTTTCCCTGTGGATACGATAAAACCTTTAACCGGGAAAAAGCTACAACGGTATCCGTGCGCTTGTGGATTTATTTGTGAGCGTATAAATACCATAGTACACTCTAGTGCCATGCTGGGGATGACAAACTAGTATTCAAGTGGTGTTAGCAAGTGTCAACAGACGGGACGTCCAATTATGTGAGCCACCACCACCCTCTCAAGTAAAGTCTGTTCCTAAACCATCATCATCACCTGTCCAGTCTCTTCCTAACCCACCATCATCGCCATTGTCACCAATCTTGCCCCCTCTCGACCGACCATCATCACCTACCCCACTATCTTTGCCACCAGAGCCATTCAATTATCCAGCTTCCCTACCACCTAAAGATTGTGAACAAATGACTTAGCCACCAGCACAGCCAAAGAAGAATTTTTTTGTTCCAAAATTGGTTTCCCATTTGAGCCAAATAAAAAGAGCGCTGGCACGACCAAATTTTTGTCAGGAATTGCATAGAACTGCATGACACATGCCGTTTACTTGGCTAAGCACAAGAAGTCAGCGAAAAAGCCAATATGGGAGGATTACCAAAATGTCCCTAATGCATGTGTCTGGCAGGCCTCTACTCACTTAGGATAAACTCAAAAAGATCCCAAATGGTATAAAAAGGTTGCATGACTGGTTCATGAGAGCTTATGTTGTTGGCATCAACACGATCAACGTGTCTATACCACCACTAGCATTTGTTAGTGGTCATCAAATGACCATTGTTACCTTTAAGGAAATGTGGTTGATGATGAATCTCTAGAGACTCGACATACAACTCGTACCGATGTTTGCATTGTAGGTGTCACTCATACTTACACATACATGTGTTATTATTAGTTAGTTCTATCAATTTTCAATATCTGACATGCGTGCGCCTTGCAGAATGCAATATGATCAGCAGGAGATTCATTATGGTCTAGATCCGTAGTACAATACCAGTAAAAGGGCTGGGTATCTGAATCCAATGAAAATATGTGAGGATGAGCACACATTCAAAATTGGTCCTAATAACTACGAAATAAAGGGGATGACACTTGAAGAAGCTCAGCAACATATAAAGGAAATGAGGAAGAACTTTGAAGCCAAATATGCCGTCTACCTAGGACATGCAATGCTTCAGTATCAACACAGGGAATCCGTAGTGGCCCCGTACAACTTTGGGTAAGTGTGAGTTTGCATACATCAAATGAATATTTTCAATACACATGCATTACAACTTTGATTCATGCAGAGACCACTAGATCTGCTTCATTATTCATCCTAGGGATAGAAAGGTGCTGGTCCCAAAGTTTTCCAAAATGCTAAATGGAAATCAGTTGGTCACCTGCCGTTTAGCCATTATTTAGGCTAAACAGTCCATTAAACAAGCTAAATGGTCAATTAAATGGGCCAAAACGGGTGATTAAACAGAAACGTTGTACCACTATGTAGCGTTTACAAAGGGTTTAAACGGTCTAAACAACCGTTTTGGCGAACAGTGGTTCCTAGACTCCACAGATTATGATCCTTCAACTTATGCCATATTCATGACCATCTTAGAGTGGGAAGCCAAGATGTTCATGCATACTTTTATCGATGAGATCGAGTATGAGAATAACATGGTCATTCTTTTTGAGATCATAGGGCATATAGGTTTTATAAGATTAAAGGCGAAAGATACGAGTAATCAAAACAAGGGCAGCCATTGCAAATATTTTATTAATAGCTGGTACGTATGTAAAATTGTGAATACATATCATATCATATATATTGTAACTAATAACCATAATAACCACTTGCCAATTATATATAGTGCCACAAGCCCCTTCTTCTTCCCTATGGCTCCTTCTTCATTTATTAGGGTTTTGACCTCAAAACCCTAATATTTGATATCTTAGAGGGGAAAACTTTTTGCCCTTTTATTTGGTGAAGGGGGTATTGCAAGAGGTGGATTTCTTACCCTCTAACTCTCCTTTTCTCCCTTTGGCATTATTTAGGTGGTTTTGCTAGATCTAGATCTAGATCCAAATGTTTTAGATCTAGATCCAAATGGAGGAGAGAAATAAAACTAGATTTAGGGCTACTCACATGTTTTCATATGTCTTTATTTGTGTGTGCTAGGTGGTCACAGCCATTATGGATAGGGAAGAGTGGATGTATAAGATACCGAGGGTCATCAATGATTTAGCTTTTCTAGGACATGTGAGAAAGTTTGTTGCCGCTGCGAAAAAGCACCGTGTGTCTTTGGGTCGAGAGCGCATCATTTGTCCGTGCAATAGCGGTAAGAACAACCTTGTACAGGAAGATAACGTGGTGCAGTCTCACATGATCCGGTATGGCTTCGTCAAGGACTACACCATCTGGAAGTATCACGGTGAAGAAGCAGATCCAAGTGTGACAGGTGCATCTGGCGGAGGTAACTCGTCAACGGTGAATGATGGGGGACGACAACTATGGGCAGATTGAAGAGATATGGGAACTTGACTACGGTGGTGAACTACATATACCAATCTTTCGGTGCCAATGGGTCAAGCCAAAGGCAATTGTCGTGGACGAGTATGGGCTAACCACCGTGGAGCTCTAAAGTGTCGGCTATAAAGATGATGAGTGGGTACTAGCAAACCGTGTCACGTAGGTAGCCTACTATGCAAAGCCCAAAGACCCGAAGAGGCATGTGGTTGTGTTTGGAAAGCAGAGGATTGTGGGAGCAGATGGAGTCTAGAGTCCTGAAGAACACAACCACTACGCAAAGTTCTCGCTCTTTACTGACCATCCGCGCAAGATCAAGCAAGTCGAGAACCATGTAACCAACAGTGGCATGAAGCCTTGGTTCCGCTCTGACGGTCAAAAGAAGTGTGTCATAGGTTCACTCCCAGCAAAATGAGATGTATGCCAAATGTAATCGTACTAGTACTACTTTATTTGTAATAATGTACAATTTATCGATTAGCAATAACTGTTTGTGTTACTAATTTTTATGTAATGGAACCAAATGTACTACTACTACTACATTGTAAAACCAAAACATTTGATAGTGTCATCAAAAAAGGGAAAATCTTAACCGTGGCGGGCGCTCTATACTGGCCGCCACAGTTAATACATTAACCGTGGTGGGCGCCCTTACCCGCCCGCCATAGTTAATATTAACCGTGGTGGGTGGCCTAACCTGCCCACCTCGGTTAATGTTTGCCTATATAATGATGCGGTCAGCCTGCTCTTCTTCCCCATATCAATTGCGCTTTCGTGCTCCCGAAGGGCTGCCAAAATTTCCCACTCCACCCTAACCCAAGCGCCACCACCATTTCCCGCTCTGTCTCCGTCTCCGTCATCGGCGCCGTCTCCATCTCCTCCATCACTGGCTCCGTCTCTGTCTCCGTCACCGGCTCCATCTCCATCACCGGATCTGTCTCCGTCGGCTCCATCTCCGTCTCCATCTCTGCCTCTCTTTCTCGAGCACTGAGGAGATCCAGCGTCGTCTCTGTGTTTGTGGTACGCCTGCCTATCTCAGGCACAGAGGAGATCCACCATCTTCGACCAGTGACCCTGCATCTTCATCTCTCGCTCCAACTCTGGTGAACCCTAGCTGCTGCCCTGTTCCTCACCTATGTTGTCTGTTATGTATATTTTGGTTGAATTTGAATGTTATGTTACCTGTGATGCAATTCAAGATTTCATAATTGTTAACTGTGTAGATGCCACTGCCAATGATGCCATTAATTTGTTAATTTACGCTACCTGTGATGCAATTGTTTTGATAATTTGCACTGAGCATATGCCACATGCCAATGATTTCCATAATTAGTTGCCTATGATGCATTGCCATTGATTGGTTAACTAAGTATATACCATTGATTTGTTAACTGAGCATATGCCATTGTGTTTTGCCACTCATGTAATCAGTAAACTGTATGTTTTGGACTAGTATTTTGAAATCAGATTTTGTTGCCTATAAGCTACTACTACTCTACTACTTAGATACTATAAAGCCAAGACATTAAGCCACTTTCAAACCATCTTATCAGAACAAACATGCAAATTAGCTATATACCATATTTCTACTCCTACTCTACTACTTCTACTACTTTGTTCTCCTACTACTCACCATTTGAGATGAATTAGGCAAAATTAAGATGAATTTTAGATTAATTGGGAGTACATTGCAGTCCTATACATATGCAACTGTCAATTTGATAATTTATACTGAGCATATGCCATTGATTGGTTAACTGAGTATTTTTTCACTCATCTACTATACTGTCTACTACTTATCTACTATTGTTACATTGAAGGACTTAGCACTACTACTCTACTGTCTACTCCCTCATACTACTGCTCCTACTCCCTTCTCCTCTTACTACTACTCTACTACTCCCTCTTACTACTGCTCCTACTCCCTCCTCTTACTACTGCTCTACTACTCCCTCCTCTTACTACTACTCCCTCCTCTTACTACTGCTCCTACTCCCTCCTCCTCTTACTACTGCTCTACTACTCCCTCCTCTTACTACTTCCTCCTACTACTGCTCTACAACTCCTCTTACTATTGCTCTACTAGTACTCTCTACTTAACTTTGTACTACTAGTACTCTCTACTTACTACTACTACTGCTGCTATTGGTGCTCCTCTACTCCTACTACTCTCTACTCTCTCCAACTAACCACGCAGTAGAGCATTTCGAAAGTATCCTGCGATAGTAAGTGATGACACACTTCATGCACTCAAAGTACGTATGAAATTTGTTGTTGACACTAGTAGTTTTCATACAGTGCTTACCGAAAGTACATGGAAGACCCCAGCTGCTATGATCGGAGGTCTAAGAAAGACAAGCAAAAGTATGGCCACAAACTGGTGGTGAGGCGAGACTTCCCGGTACTTACTCCGCATGCCTCTAGTTCTACTACTACTGATGGTTGTCTTGTAGGGATACTACTACCAGTCATAATTCTCATGTGTTACCTTCATCATGCATGCAGTGCGCTAAGTAACCTGAAGGCTCAGTTCTGTGTGGGTACTATGCTTGTGAGTACCTCAGGGCTTGCGGGAAATTCAACAATAGCTGGAGGTAGCTGTAGAAATCCCAAAGTTGGTGGGAAAACGAAACAATTGATCAAAGGACCATCACACAAATAGTAGCTGACATTTGTATGTTTGTCACGGATCAATGTTGTCATGTTGACGGACAGTTCTTTTATACCGGGAGCGAGCTAGCGATAGAAGAGAGGTTCGAGAAGCTACGCAACTGGAGAACCAGTGGTTTAGATACGAACGACTATAGGTTGCCACATATTTTTGAGTGAACATTATTTTAGATGTGCTTTTTATGAACATTATGTACATTGATGTAATATGAACATAGTTTGTGACATGCATGGACCGTGGAATGATAAAGATGACATATATATATGTAATATATGTGCTTATCGTTATGTCTTTTGCTCTATATATGTTTCAATCTAGCAAATTTCGGATTCAATGTGGTCATGCTTTATACATATGTATTTTTCTTTGTATACATTTCAACCTAAAAAAATTTGGATTCAAATTTGAAAATAAACTAAAATGAGGATTTTTTTTACTCTAGATACACTTAAAGGAGGCGGGCAAGTTTGAAAGGTCCAAATGGCTAGAGGGGGGTGAATAGCCTATTTAAATTTTCCACAAACTTCAACTAGACAAGTTGATTAGTAAAACAAATGGCTAAGCAAATCTAGCACTAGCTCAACTAAGCTATGCAAGCCACCTAAACAAACTAGTACAAGGCCAAACACCAAAGCACAACAACAAGAGACGGCTAGTTACACACCTAAACAAGAAGACTAGACTAAACAAGCTAAACAACTAGCAAGGTATACAAGGAAGTAAAGGAGTGGAGAGTGAATGTTATACCAACGTTGTAGAGTAGAGATATATCCAACCAATCACTCATAATCACAAGAGAATCCTCGGCAAGAGATGACACAAATTTTTTTTTACCGAGGTTCATTTGCTTTCCGGCAAGCTAGTCCTCGTTGTGGCGATACACCCACTTGATGGATCACGTGCTAATTGGCAATCCAAAGCCAAACCCTCAGTGGGTGCCGCACATCCACTCACAAGATGGGGATCCTCCAAGCCACGAGCAATCCACTAGAGTAGCCAATTGCGATCTCCCATGGGGAAGGCTCAAGAACCCCTCACAAATCACTTGGTGAGGCTCGAAACAATCTCCAATCACGAGCTTAACACCACCGCTGCTCCAAGCCGTCTAGGGCATCGGGAAACACCCAAGAGTAACAAGAAATCCACAGCAAACTCAAGAATCAAGTGCCACTAAACGCAACTCTCAAAGCAATGCACTTGAATCTCACTCAATCTCACTAGGATTAGCAATCAAGCAAGGAGATGAGTGGAGGGAGTGTTCTCTAGCTCAAAGTATGCCTCAAGTAATCAAATGTGCAAGAGAGAGCCTCCCAAAGCCAGCCACCTTCTATTTATAAGCCCCCTCAAAGAAACTAGTCGTTGGCTGTTTTTACTGGGCTGAAAACGGGGGCACCGGACGCTACCAAGTGATCACCGGACGCTCGACCCCCAGTGTCCGGTGCTCAGGGGTTGGACACTTGTCCTTCTTGGATCTCGCGTGTCAGACTCTAACGGTCACCTGCGGACCACCGAACGCGTCCGGTGCACACCGAACTCAAGCGCAGAGAGTTCCGCAAACCTGCAGGGTCACCGGACGCTAAGCACCGGTAGCGTCCGGTGCTCACCAGACTAAAGCGCAGAGAGGGTTGCAAAAACTCCTCACACTGGATGCACACCACCGGACGCACTCAGAGCGCGTTTGGTGCTCAACCCTAGTAGGGTCAAGCACACCGGACTCTGAGGCTAGCGTCCGGTGCCTCCGCACTATGCGTCCGGTGAGAAAACACTCCTGCGACTTCTCCAAAATTCCCACCGGCGCAATAGAAAATATACACTTATTTTTCTCTAAGATGACCGTGATTTCCCATCTTGATTGTCGGCTATTTATCCTAAACCCAGTCAATCACTTCTCTACTCATCTTAGACCGGCAAAAGTAAAATCCTATGTTTATACCTTTGCCTTAATAACTTTGCTCCTCATCTATCACCATGATCTACACTTTATGCTTCATCCCTTTGTGATCATGTGGCCACCTTTCCATGCCACCATGCGCCTTCATCACAAGTGTTGCTATGCCTAACTCAAATCACTTAAACACAAGGCATTAGCAACTTGGTGTCACTTAAACCCAAGTGTATCTAGTGTAGTCATCTACTATCACAAATCCATACTTGTTGCCACCAATGCTAGTATATGTTGTTGGCCCAAATAAATCCATGTGCAATAGCCCAAATGCCTTTGATGTGCTCATTTCACTTTTCTTAGGATGTGCATTTCCAACTTGCTTTCCGGCTTGACAAGCACTACATGGTTTATCCTTCTCAAAGGTGACATCCTTCAAGCCTCTAACTAAGTCATGCCTCAATAGTTTGTTCAATTGTTTCATTCCAACATGACCAAGCCTTCTATGCCACAACCAACCCAAACCTGATTTGCTAATTAGGCAAGATGTTAATTGAGTGTCACTATCATCGAAATCAACCAAGTATAAGCTACCATGCCTAAAACCTTTGAATATCAAGTTTGATCCATCAACACTAACTACCTCAACGTCATCACTACCAAAGATGCACTTGAAACCAAGGTCACAAAGTTGTCCAATTGACAAGAGATTGAAATCAAGGCTCTCCACTAGCAACACATTTGATATGCTCATGTCATTTGAGATAGCAATTTTACCAAGCCCCTTGACCTTGCCTTTCTTGTTGTTACCGAAGGTGATTGAATCAAAGCCACCATTTTGACTAGTTGTTGATATTTGGTAACGCAATTAGAAAATGATCCGCAAGCGCACGGATATCGGTGAGCACTTCACCCGGGATGTTATCCAGAGTATCGTATTTATATTTTTACCACTAGGAGAAAGAGTGCATCTGACTAACCCGGTCTACTACTACTAACATTTAGGCTACAAAGAATGTGATTCGATGCGAGTGATGTATAGAGAAGACTACAACCGTACTCTCATTCTAACCTTGGTAAGGATGATCTACTGTTCTGTTGGGGAGGCTCACGGAATCTAGACACCACAGAGGATGTTCAACCCACACCTATAAACCCTGTCGATCCTACTAACGGGATATGGGCTACAAAGGTAACTTGGAAATGTCACGTTCCCCGCTACTACCACGGTCTAGCTAGTCAGGGGATATCTATGAGTATCCTAGCCCAAACACCATGTTTACGCTAGAGATGATTACTCTAAACTCTACGCAAAGAGATCAAAGTAAACTCATAAACCAAAGAACAATAAAACAATAACTTACTATAATTTAGAAGTCGAAATACTGAAGAATCCTAGGAGCAAGCCTCGGGTTAGGAGACTTGATCCCACAGGTACAACCTCGGAGTAGACACTGACAGGTCGGGCTTCCTCCGATCTACACCTCCACTCTATCTCTCTCAATCTAGTAGATCTAGTCTACTCTCACATTGGATGCTACGCCCGATGAGGTGGGAACCCTAAGGATCCTCTCTCTCTGAATCCTCTCTGGAAAATATGCTAATGAATAATTGGATTCTCTCCTTCAGGGGCCAGGGGGCCTTGCTTATATAGCCTTTTCAAATGAATCTGGGCTGTCGGATCAAACCGACATTGATTGAACGGTTATCCTTGATCCTTTAGGTCGGTGGAGCATAATCCACGTGATTCACCGTGATTGTCTACAGGAGATGGGCGGGCGCCCAGGAGGGTAGGGCGGGTGCCCTGCCCCCGGGTCCGATTGCCTTCCCGTTCGTTCCCATGGCTTCTGGAGTCTTCTAGATGATAGAAAATTGCGCGGCACGTTAATATCTCTATGTAAACCCGACATGTGGGTCTTTCTTCCATATTTCCTAATAACCCCCTGTAGAAAAAGATAACAACAAAACTCATGGAATTCTGTCAGATCAAACCCTAGTTCTTGGTGTTGTTTGTATATTGGTCATTTTCCTTGTTTATTTGATAATTAAAATTGATACTTAAGAACCGTCAACAAACACCCCCATACTTAGGCTTTTACTCGTCCTCGAGAAAAGGATGGTTAAGAAAAATATCTGGGGTTAAAACATTGTAAAGCATTCTCTTCATATCTGCAGGGTGTTGTAAAAATTCACTGTGTACCGTAGTCAGGGAAATATATGGTCAAGAGTAGAGGTCCTTTCTTCTTAATCCTGTCACTTGGAGTTTTTGTATATTTTTGAAAAGAAATTTAGCATACCTCTATCCTCATAGGTTCTCTCAGATCACTCATTGTCTTTTGTATATCTCGTTGAAGCTGTTTTAATTTGCAGAAATTCTCAAGCATACTTACCTTACATTTATTGTCTGATCAAAACGGGATTCGAGGAGAAGAATGCCATACTCTTAGATCAAAGACTTTGGAAATTAAAAACTTGTCAACTCTTGCTGGCATATTGCTTATTAGAGGGACCATGGGCTATCATTTTCTTCTTTTTCTCTCTCTTTTTTTTCAGGTGGATACCGAGGTACCCCTAATTCTACTGTCGGACACTTTTCCATTTTTCTGCGAGGTTGTCAAGCACTTGCTCCTTTTTATTTCCTCAAAATATTCATATTTTTGCATAGCCCATGCCTCTAACGTAATAATACTTCGAAAGAGTGAATCTTTTTGAATAAATGTCTTGATCTTAGGAGCATGATAAATCTCTCAACAAGGGTCTAACTCATTTTGAACAAACTCAATACAGAGCCGATAGCTTTTATAATTATCAATTAATATTTTCAGGTTTAGCAGGCATATAAAATACTGAGGATGGTAGCTAGAATTTTTGAAGATTTTAAAATAAATTATCCAAGCAACAACGATATCAAGAATAAGGTACTCATACTCTACCATCTCACATTCCACAATGACTTAAGTAACACGGGGTTTTTAAAATGATTTTTCAATAATTGTAGGTTTTCATGAAATATCACAGAGTGAGATTAATCATGATTAGACACATTTTAATCTTGTTAATTTGTCATGTCGGAGACAATATTATGCATGAACCGAGATGTATGTGTATGTTTAAAGTGTGCAGAGTATGTACCTGAATCGTGGAGTGGTGTAGTCAAAGTGCATTTGGCATGTCGAGGGATCTCCCCCATACTTGTTTTCTGCTCTCTTGTAAAAATAAAATAGAGACACACAAGACATAATAATAATAATAATCTTTATTAATCTTGAGGCATTTATTACAAATGACTAGTAATGGACTGAAACTAATAATAGATCTAAGCCGAATATAAAGATGAATAACTAAGATGCATTGCCTCAAGATCTAATTTAGATAACTTAGCGGCGCTCTAACTCCCTCATCTTCTTATTGGCACTAGCAAGATCATGCCTAAAACCTAGTATAACGGTGTTCTAGTTAGAGAGCTGCCTAGTGATAGAGTTAACCGAGGACTGGAGCTCACCCTGTCTAGCCTACGAACGTCCTCATCAACATCTACTATAGTCTTGCGACGCTTAGGAGGTGTCTCGAGAGCGTTGAGAGCGTGCTTCGGGGCTGCCTTTGGAGGGATGAAACAGACTTTGGCTGCTCTAACCCCCTCAACGTAAGGCCTCTCCTCCTCGGTAGTGTAGCGGATGCTGCTGATCTCGCCGCTCTGGTTGGTCTTGACTCCAACGATCCGCTCATTGGGCCTGGGTGGCAGGATCCTTGTGCCGGTTGGCACCTTGACGGTGGCCTCCTTCTTGGCTGACGGTCCCTTGAGAAGTAGGGGCTGCGGTGGTGCGGTGAGAACTGGTTGAGCATGGTTGGATTGGGCGGAGCTGCGCTGGCGTAATGGCATGGCTTCTAGCTGTCGCTCTGTGTTGGCCGGGACGAGAGCGTGGGCGTCGGGGTCTTCCTTGGGCTTCTTATTGAGGTCGAAGGGGACGACCTCCCAATCATCGTGGAACTCTTTGGCCATTGGAGCAGCGAGAGACTAAGCAAGCTCTAATAGAAGAAGGAGAGAAGGCTTGAATAAATTAGTTTTTGAAAACTGACGTTAGGGGTCTGTTTATATAGGGGTCAAAAAGTGCCTCTAGGGTTTGCTCGGGCTACTCCCGCCGCCTGTTGACGGTCCTTAAGTTTCAAATTTAATTATCAAATAAATAAAGAAAAGGATCCAAATGAAATAAACATCTAGACTTAGGGTTTTATCTGACAGAATTCCACGAGTTTTGGTGTTTGTCTATTTCTGCAGGGGGTTATTAGGAAATAAAGAAGAAAGGCCCACACGTCGGGATTACATAGAGATATTAACGTGCCGCGCAATTATCTTACATCTAGAAGACTCCAGAAGCCACGGGAAGCAAGCGGAGGCCGAGAGGGGCCAGAGGCAGGGTGCCCGCCCTGACTTGGAGGCCAACCAGGACTCTACTTCGTGGGAGATCTCCACCGACCTAAAGGATCAAGGATAACCGTTCAATCAATGTCGGTTTGATCCAACGGCCCATATTCACTTGAAGGGACTATAAAACCAGACCCCCCGGCCCCTGGAGGAGAGAGCTTCTCAACCCTAATTCATTATTCTCAAGGGAGAAGAAGCCTCTGATCAAGATTAGAGCCACCACATCAATTAGATATCTAGATTAGCATAGCTACATAGGATTAGAACTAGAAGGAGTCAATCTTCGATTGGTTTCCGGATCTGTCAAGAGGATTCTTGGTAATTCTCTAATTGTGCTTCTAATTGTTCTTCTAATTATCTTTGTTCTTCAATATTATGAATATGACTTTGTTCTACTTCAATATATTGCTTATGACTTTGTTCTACTTGCATATATTCAAGATTATATTGTTCTTAGTTTATCATAGTTAAATACTTGGCTTAGTTACATTGGATCTATATACATGCTTAGGATCGTATAGCGTTTATCCATCGGATCCATGGGTAAATGATAGATATTGTGTAGGCGTGGTGCTTATACCGTATTTATCTGTGATTGTACCCAATATGCCAGATCGTGGGGTAGTTCGTGATAGTGACAGCTTCATTGATTCTTATATAGTCCCCCTCTCGTGTATTGGGCTGGCAGAGCAACATTATTACAGGGGAGTGATTGCTATGTTTCTCATTTACCTTGCTTATATCACTATGCATGGGCGTAGTCTTGTCTCACAATGATTGCTTAGTATGCTTGCACTAACTATAATAATGCTAGATTATATAGTTGAGAATAATTTAGGAAATATTCTTGTAGTTCGTTCTAATTCCATGCTAATGACTTTCTAGTGTATCTAATTAAGGTGCTTATCATATTTATTATGTGGCTAAGTTATGATCAGATTAATTATCTTTATCACTATTCATTACTTCATATATCTTTTATGTGACACTTACCCCTGTATGAAAAAGTTAGATAAATGTTCTCAATTATACATGCAATGATAGATACTCAATCTCATATTCTATTCTGTAATCAATAGTGATGATTGCTAATCCCTTCCCAGTGGTAAAAATATAAATAACAATACCTGGAATACTTCCCGGTTAAAATGCTACATCGGTATTAATCTGTGCGCTTGCAGATCCCATTCATTATTTATTTAGAAGAGCAATTGCATATTTCAATACCGCGTCTCTCATGTCATGCTGGGGATGACAACTTGGCTTAAGTGGTGTGAGGGATAGGTTTGGCATTTTTGGCACCGTTACTAGAATTAGAAAACTAAGTCTACTTTTGGTAATGATGTTAAGAATACCCAACAAACATTTTTGGCGCCGTTGCCGGGGAAGGTGATTACTAATCAGGAATGGATATAGATTTTCAAGTTATCATTCGCCTCACTAATATGATTGAGCTTATCTATTCTCTCATACAGTTTTACCCCGACATTTTTCTATTTTATCCTATGCAGGGGAATGTATGAATAGAAGACATCTTCCAGGAAATTTTGTTGACAATCCCGAAGCATTATTCAAGAAAACAAGAGCCAAGCTCAAGAAGAGATCATCAACACTTCAGCAAGAAGCTTCATCCAATCAAGAAGATCACCGGAACTTGTCTTCAGAGTTCGAAGCCATGGCGAACAAATCAATCCGCGAGTTCTCAGCTCCCACTACGGACAACATCCGCACTGGACCTGCTACAGAGATCGATGGCAAATTTGAGCTCAAGCCTGGACTTATCAACATGGTGCAATCCAACCAGTTCTGTGGGAAGGCACACGAAGATGCTAGTGCTCATCTACAACACTTCCTGGAGATTTGCAACACATTTACCATATCAGGAGTATCCAGAGATGCTATACTACTTCGCCTCTTCCCATTCTCACTGTTAGGGAGAGCGAAGCAGTGGTTCTACGCTACAAAGGAGAAGAATACTACGTGGGCACTCTGCTCAACAAACTTCCTGGCTAAGTTCTTTCCCATGGGCAAGACCAGTGCTCTCTGTAGGAAGATTACAAGTTTTCAGCAACAAAATGATGAATCTGTTCGAGAAGCATGGGAGCGCTTCCAAGACTACATTTTAGAATGTCCCCATCATGGAATGGAGAGTTGGCTATTGATGCAGACGTTTTATCATGGGCTCGGCAACAGTACCTGAGAAACCATGGATGTTGCAGCTGGAGGAGCATTCTTATCACTTACTATATCACAAGCCACAGCTCTTGTGGAGAAGATGGCGTCCAACCAAAGTTGGAATGAAGAGAGGACCCAGACACGCAAGAGAGGTGGAGGTATGCATCAGCTCAAGGAGGTAGACATGTTGTCTGCAAAGCTAGACCTGCTCATGAAGAAGCTCGATGATAGAGCTGGAGATAAGAAAGAAGTTATGCACATCTACGACTCTCACATGACTTGTGAGGAGTGTGGAGATACTGGACACTCAGGCAATCACTGCCCTGAGATACTTGAGGATGTGAACTACATCAACAATAACAACAACAACTACTACAACTGTCCTCAACAAAATCAAGGTTGGAATCAACAGAGGCCTAACTACTGAGGTAATTATCAAGGTAACAATTCTTACAACAATAATAATAATTTTCTACCTTTGAGAGAGTTAGTGTCTAATCAAGGAAAGCTAATGGATAACCTATCTAAGAAATTGGCATCTAATGATAAAGTGCTAGAAAATATAAATAATAGAATGTATAATTTCTCTACTGCCATCAAGAATCAAATTAGCTTTAATAAAATGATTGAATCTCAGTTAAATCAAATAGCTGCTGCTGTTCCTACTACTAACCCTGGTATACCATCACAACCGGAAGGATTAGAATCTACAAATCTTGTAGACATGTTTGATGCAGGTAATTGGAGTAACCCCGTCACTGAATTCACTACTGACCTTCTGGCGGTTAAGAGAGGCGATCCACGACGCCCCGTCATCCCGATCTCCATCGGCATGGTGGACATCCCAGAAGCACTCTGTGACTTTGGCTCCAATGTCAACATTATACCCAGGGTACTCTATGAAAAATTCTTTACATATCCTTTATTAGAAACAACCATGTGTTTGCAATTTGCAGATCAGGCAATAAGTTTTCCAAAAGGAATATTGAAGAACCTTTGTGTCCGAGTTGGTACCTTATACGCCCCAGCAGACTTCGTAGTGGTAGAGACCGGTAATGATGAGAGAGCACCCATCATCTTAGGGAGGCCATTCTTAAACACCTCAAGAGCTGTCATCTACGCCAGTGCTGCCAAGATCAGTTTCTACATCAAAGGGAGGAAGGAGACGTTTTTCTTCAAGAACAAGACTACACAAATTCCAGATCAATCCAGACGTGAATGAGGAAGAGGACCAACAGGAGGAACAGGAACAAGCAAGTGTGGACCGAGTCAGCGAAGATGGTCACTGCAGTTCATGGAGGCCAAGAACATCAACTTAAGTCACCGTTTTTGACCAAGAAGGATGACCCAGGACTGCTGTTGGGTATTCTTAACATCATTACCAAAAGTAGACTAAGTTCTCTAATCTAGTAACGGTGCTAAAAATGCCAAACCTATCCCTCACACCACTTAAGCCAAGTTGTCATCCCCAGCATGATATAAGTGACGCGGTATTGAAATATGCAATTGCTCTTCTAAATAAATAATGAATGGGATCTGCAAGCGCACAGATTAATACCGATGCAGCATTTTAACCGGGAAGTATTCCAGGTATCGTTATTTATATTTTTACCACTGGGAAGGGATTAGCAATCATCAATATTGATTACAGAATAGAATATGAGATTGAGCATCTATCATTGCATGTATAATTGAGAACATTATATCTAACTCATCATATAGGGATAAGTGTCACATAAAGGATATATGAAATAATAATAGTGACAAGGATAACTAATCTGATCTAGCCACATAATAAATATGATAAGCACCTCAATTAGATACTCTAGAAAGTCATTAGCATGGTATTAGAACGAACTACAAGAATATTCCCTAAGTTATTCTTAACTATATAGTCTAGCATTATCTAGTTAGTGCAAGCATACTTAGCAATCATTGCGAGACAAGACTACGCCCATGCATAGTGATATTAGCAAGGAATATGAGAAACATAGCAATCACTCCCCTGTAATAATGTTGCTCTGCCAGCCTAATACACGAGAGGGGGACTATATAAGAATCAATGAAGCTGTCACTATCATGAACCACCCCACGATCTGGCATATTGGGTACAATCGCAGATAAATATGGTATAAGCACCACGCCTACACAATATCTATCATTTACCCATGGATCCGATGGATAAACGCTATACGATCCTAAGCATGTATATAGATCGTATCTAACTAAGCCAAGTACATAACCATGATAAACTAAGAACAATATAATCTTGAATATAAACAAGTAGAGCAAAGTCATAAGCAATATATTGAAGTAGAACAAAGTCATATTCATAATATTGAAGAACAAAGATACTTAGAAAGCAATTAGAGTCACAATTAGAGAATTACCAAGAATCCTCCTGACAGATCCGGAAACCAATCGAAGATTGACTCCTTCTAGTTCTAATCCTATGTAGCTATGCTAATCTAGATATCTAATTGATGTGGTGGCTCTAATCTTGATCAGAGGCTTCTTCTCCCTTGATGGAACAATGAATTAGGGTTGAGAGGCTCTCTCCTCCAGGGGCCAGGGGGTCTGGTTTTATAGTCCCTCCAAGTGAATATGGGCCCTTGGATCAAACCGACATAGATTGTATGGTTTAGATTCATCCATTAGGTCGGTGGAGATCTCCCGCAAAGCAGAGTCCTGATTGGACTCAGGGGCAGGGCGGGCGCCCTGACCAACTGGGCGGCCGCCCAGGGTCAGGCCCCGTTTCACTTCCGCTTCGGTCTCGTGGCTTCTGGAGTCTTCTAGATGTAAGATAATTGCACAGCACGTTAATATCTTTACGTAATCCTGACATGTGGGCCTTTCTTCCATATTTCCTGATAACCCCCTGCAGAAATAGACAAACACCAAAACTCGTGGAATTCTGTCAGATAAAACCCTAAGTCTAGATCTTGATTTCATTTGGATCCTTTTCTTTATTTATTTGATAATTAAATTTGATACTTAAGGACCGTCAACAACTGCCAAGCATCTACTGCTCCATAAATGGATACAGCTTCTACAAGACATTTTGCGACACTGGATCGGGCGTCAACATAATGGCCGCAGTCACCTATCGGCTCTTGTTCGGAACCATGTCCCTAAAACCAACATACATTCAGCTCCAGATGGCAGATCAGACATTTCGAGAAGTTAAAGGAACAGTAACTGATGTCCCAGTCAAAATAGACGATCATTTTGTCTACACAGACTTTCAAGTTATTGACATGGGAGAAAATGAGTACAATCCACCCATCATCCTTGGAAGACCGTTCCTCAGCACCGTTAAAGCAATAATCTACATTGGAACCGGAGAAGTCCATATGCACTTCCCCTCACAGAAGGTACGCCGTTATTTTATTGACCCTGACTATATCGTTGAAGAATCTAAGCAGGCAAGAAAATGACGCAACCGCAACCAGAGGAGGCAAATCATCAAGGACGGATGGGCAGACTATGAAGGAGAAGTTGTAAGGTCAGAAGATGTAGAGTT
Source organism: Sorghum bicolor (assembly GCF_000003195.3). Taxonomy (NCBI): domain Eukaryota; kingdom Viridiplantae; phylum Streptophyta; class Magnoliopsida; order Poales; family Poaceae; genus Sorghum; species Sorghum bicolor. Next base: position 34,973,613 of record NC_012870.2, on the reverse strand, counting down.
TAAACAGAATTATCCAGAGGAGACTGAAGCACCGAGTCATATATGGAAAGAGAAGATAACTATACATGAAGAGGAGGCGCTGCTGGAAGTACCGACTACGCCACCCAACGAATCCCAGGACAATTGAGAAAATGGAGAGTCCTGTTCGGAGGACTTAAAAACACCGAACGCCTTGCCATGAGGTAAACTTGGTAGTTATCCTTTCCCTTTCAATTATTTCAAATAGTTTACTTAGTTAATCATGTTCGTACTATCCTAAAAAAAATAAAAATGTGAAAAAATAGTAAGCCCCATGTGAGTATACGAGTGGCATAAAACCCATAAGTACATTCACTGTGGTGGCATAAAAATAAAATTTCTTTTCTACTTTATAAAATAAAAATATAAAAACAGGGAGTAACATTTATTATGGAGTCTCAACATGATAAAGGCTAGATATTTATGCTAACACTTAATCAGTTCCACAAGCTTTGTTGTCTATTTGAGCTCCACAGAAGTTAAGAATCAAGTAGACTAGCAGACGGAGGACATTCTAATCGATGTCAGAATGCTGCTGACTTTCAAATACACCTCTGCCACCTGCTAGCTACATCAAGAGAAATTACGTTAAAATTCAGCTTGGGGGAGAGCACCCCCATTTATCTCGATAAGTATTTCTATCTATCTATCTATCTTTATACTTATATTATATTAAAATATAACTATGAAAAACCAAATAAAGATTTTATGCTTATATATATATCTTTTGCTTAGTGTGTTTAATAAATAAATAAAGTGGCTATGCTAATCTGTATCTAAATAAAACTCAAGCATGGATATGATGAATAGTTACTCTGCCTAATTTGCACATTTTAAGTTCTCTCTCAAGTTTAGACATAACTGTTATAATTTAAAGCTTGCCCTAAACCTAAACCTATGGGATGAAAACTTGATCTGAAGTCTAAGTTGTTAACGGATACGATATGGGAAGGTTGAGCTGCTGTTTATCTGTTCCTAGAGATGCTAGAATTCTGGAGAATTTTATCTTTGAAAATCTTTAAAATGTTGCATGATGAGTTCCTGTATGATGAGAGTTTAAATTCCTACCACAACCATATATACATGCTTGCTAGACTTTGAGCCACACATTTACTATTTACTGCTTATGAGCATTGAGTGTGGTCAAGCTGTGTAGACCCTTAGGAGCTTGTCATGTGGTTAAATCAAGATTTCACTTGCAGGTTCACTCATATATGCTACTTCTACTCCGGAAGTACCATCCACATATATCCACCCATTTCCATCTCCAGAATCACCCAAAAATATTCTACTCCTAATCCGGGCGAGAATAACCAAAAATATTTTTGTTTTTTCCCTGTGAAATAAATGCTCAAGTTATCTTGTTACTATATTATCTCAAGAGATGAGTGCTCTAAAAAAAAGAAAAAAAAAGAGAAAAAAAATAATAATACGAGGAAATAAAAAGGGGCAAGTGCCCGGAACCCCGAAAGAAAAGAAAAAGTGAGACGAGAGGAAAAATGGACAAGTGTCCGACAGTAGAATTAGGGGTACAAGATACCCGCCTGAGACAAAAGAAAAATATAGAGCATCTCATTCTCACTATTCAAAAAGCAAGGAATGTATCCTCTCAAAAGAGCAAAAGTAGAATTAGACTTTCACCATTGTTATCACCATCATCACCATACACCATTCATTCACCACACATGCACATCTTGATTTGACTTATTGATTTGTTTCTTTGGATCCATGGTTTGACTATACAATAAATGTCTTGTAAGTATGTATACTTTATCTCCCACCTATGAGCTCTAGATATTAAAGCCTTATTAGAGTAGGGTGAGAGAGAAGACAATGTCACTATGCCTTATACCACAAATACTACATATATTGAGAGAAGGCATATACCATCACTGCCTTGGTAAGGATCTAAAAATACCACAAAAGAGAGATATGAGAGAGTCATACAAGGAATCTCTGAGTTTTATTTGAAAATCTGCAAAAACTCTAGAGCTATAGCTGATCAAGAATAAGAGACATGGCACTTGACTAGACTGTTCTATCTTTTAACTACTCAAGACAGAAGTGACGGTTACAAGTCCCATGGTGAAAGGTAAAGTAAGTAAGTTTTAAGTCTTGACAGTTTACTCTAACTCAGAGATGAGACCTTATTTAAAAACATGTGTACCATCATTTTTTAAAAGTATTGCAGCAACTTCTAATCTATCCTTGCTCAGGGACGAGCAAGAGGTAAGCTTGGGGGAGTTTGTTGACGGTCCTTAAGTATCAAATTTAATTATCAAATAAATAAAGAAAAGGATCCAAATGAAATAAACATCTAGACTTAGGATTTTATCTGACAGAATTCCACGAGTTTTGGTGTTTGTCTATTTCTGCAGGGGGTTATCAGGAAATACGGAAGAAAGGCCCACACGTCGGGATTACATAGAGATATTAACGTGCCGCGCAATTATCTTACATCTAGAAGACTCCAGAAGCCACGGGAAGCAAGCGGAGGCTGAGAGGGGCCAGAGGCAGGGCGCCCGCCCTGTTTCCCTGGGCGCCCGCCCTGACTTGGAGGCCAATCAGGACTCTGTTTCGTGGGAGATCTCCACCGACCTAAAGGATCAAGGATAACCGTTAAATCAATGTCGGTTTTATCCAACGGCCCATATTCACTTGAAGGGACTATAAAACCAGACCCTCTGGCCCCTGGAGGAGAGAGCCTCTCAACCCTAATTCATTATTCTCAAGGGAGAAGAAGCCTCTGATCAAGATTAGTGCCACCACATCAATTAGATATCTAGATTAGCATAGCTACATAGGATTAGAACTAGAAGGAGTCAATCTTCGATTGGTTTCCGGATCTGTCAAGAGGATTCTTGGTAAATCTCTAATTGTGCTTCTAATTGTTCTTCTAATTATCTTTGTTCTTCAATATTATGAATATGACTTTGTTCTACTTCAATATATTGCTTATGACATTGTTCTACTTGCTTATATTTAAGATTATATTGTTCTTAGTTTATCATAGTTGTGTACTTGGCTTAGTTAGATTGGATCTATATACATGCATAGGATCATATAGCGTTTATCCATCGGATCTATGGGTAAATGATAGATATTGTGTAGGCGTGGCGCTTATACCGTATTTATCTGCGATTGTGTAACACCCGATTTTAAGAACAAAATCAGATATGCACCATATGTGAGTTTTAGAAGACAAGCCTCACATATAGCTACAAATAAGGGGTAATATCAAAGGACAACGCATAAATTATATAACGTACTTAATAAATCAGAAACAACCTTAGGCAGCAAACCGTGGAAGATAACTCCAAACTTCGGGTGTTAATTTCACTCTACAGGATCCAACTGACTGGTTGATCACAAGCCCATTACTTCTCCTGAGGTGTGGGGGAGATAGCAAGTGTGAGTCCAAGACGAACTCCACAAGTATAACAACTAGATTGTATAGATCCCACAATCTCATGATCAATGTGACATAAATAATATAGAGCATTAAACAATAATCAATGAGTTTCTTAACACAAGATTCATCACCCTTAATGTAAGAGTTCCCAAGGCCGCTCATGACCGTGAGCACAGCTAGTATACCAGTTTTTAACACTCTACAGAGGTTGTACATCTTTACCCATGAGTCATGATTTACCCTTTCGCCTGAGGTGATCAGCCTCGTAACCCACTACCAAGGTAGGTCGGCAGGGATCACTATGAAGTCTTTCAAATGTTCGTCTAACAAGTTAGGGTCGCTTGGTTTCGGTAGTCAGTCCGTGTGATTCTACCACTCGTAGGGAATCCACGGTCTGCTATCCCCCATTTGCGCCACACGGGTAACCTCTAACAAGCTAGAAAAATTACTCATACTTGACTAAAGCCAGAGCCATTATAGCCCTCATGGTTGCACTTTCATCCCGGTTATCACTTACGAATAAATCCTCAAGTTGCTAAAAAGTCATTATTATCATTTGTTGCTTTATATTAATCTAGTCACAAGATCATAGTCATAGAATTAAAATCCAAATGCTATACTTACCTTGATCCAATTGCTCCTGCTAATCCTGCTGATTTTACTGGCTTCCAAGACTCTGATCTTGATCACCGAAGTAATACCCACTGTCTAATCTCGATCATCGATTATCAACACACAAACAATCAGAGACAGACATACACGAAGCAAACAAGATTATAATTAGAACAGTACATCAGCAGTAAATAAATTTAATTAAAAGTTTTCCAAAATCATCTACACGCTGCTACGATCATGTCAACGAGAAATTCACGGAAAACGGAGTTACGACGCGAAAGTTACGCTTTTAACGGGATTTCAACAGCAGTTTACAGTCTTGTAATTAACTAGGGAATCTAACAGTGGTGAATCTAGCTAACAAAGGTACCAACGCAAAGCTTATGAAATTATAAAACTAACGCAACTTGAACGGATCGAATCGAAGCTAAAACGGAGAAGATATGAATTTTCTAACATTTTCTTTAGAAAAGTAATTAATTAAATAGGGTCACAAAATTAAAATGATACAAATTTTTAAACCAAGTTTACTAACATAAATTTCATGTGATTATGAATCTGACGCAATTTGAACGGGTCAAATCGGAGTTAAAACGAATATTTTATGAGCAAAACAGTTTTAATGGCAAACTTGTAAATACTGGAAAGCGTATTCTGATTCAAACCGCTTCTCCAAAAGCAAAGCGTATTCCCTGCAAAACAGCATGGACTGCGGATTGATAACCTAAAACTATAGGGACTCTTTAACAAAATGAGCCCCGAAGGGGTACGGGACGTTCCTGGCCTTCGGATCCAAGATCGACGGCCAAGATTAAAAGAAGGAGATGAGAGAGAGGGGGAGCGGCGCGCCTAGCCGGAGCAGGGAGAGGGCGCGGTGGGGCTCCATTGCCGGCGGCGAGGAGCTCGCCGGAGAATGTCGCCCGGGCGCTACGGGCCATGGTTTTCCAATCCGAAAGCTTCTAGAGAAAGAGGAGGACGAGGGGAACTCGCTCCCGTCCCTAACGAGGCCGGGCAGGAGCTTGCGCAGCACGCTCCATGGCCAGCGGCCATGGAGCTCGTCGGAGTTCGCTGAAAACGGCCCTAGAGACCACGAATCGCAACAAGAAGAGCACCGGGAGAAAGCGGGGAAGGAGGCGAAGCTCACCACTCCGCGAAAACAGAGCAAAATCGGCTCAGAACAGCGGGCTTCACGCGGAGAGTCGCGGCGGTGCTCCGGCTTGGGCGGTTGCGCGCAGCAGGCGAAAACGGAGGCGAGGAGAGGGGAAATGGGGAGGCGAAGGAGGCGCGCGGCTCTGCCCACCTCTTATCCGAGCGCGAGGGGGAGAAGAGGGGATCGTGGGAGCGGGGGGGCTTCGGCTCAGCTTGCGGTTCCACTGCGGCAGGGAAAGGGGATAGGGTGCAGGGACGGGCGGTTGGAGATGATGGAGCTGACAGATGGGCCCCATCCGTCAGCGAGAGGGAGAGGGAGTTGGCCAGCTGGGCCTCGGCCCAGGAAAAGAAGAAGGGGGCGCAGGGTTGGGCTGGGCCAGCAGGCCGAGACGGAGGGGAACAGTATTTCTCTCTTTTTTTCAAACTAATTTCTTTCAAATTGAATTTTGAATAAATTTTTCTTTTACAAAAATTCACATATCACAAAATAAAAGTGCTGCAGCATGAATGCATCAAAAAGTTTTCTAAACTTATATTGAATTTTAGTTTCTCAAAAATTATTATTTTTTCTATATTTCGATGCTCACAAGATTAACTCAAAAAAATAATCAAATTCAACTATTTAAAAACAAGCAAATTTTAGGGTGTTACAGATTGTACCCAATATGCCAGATCGTGGGGTAGTTCGTGATAGTGACAGCTTCATTGATTCTTATATAGTCCCCCTCTCATGTATTGAGCTGGCAGAGCAACATTATTACAGGAGAGTGATTGCTATGTTTTTCATTTACCTTGCTAATATCACTATGTATGGGCGTAGTCTTGTCTCACAATGATTGCTAAGTATGCTTGCGCTAACTATGATAATGCTAGATTATATAGTTGAGAATAACTTAGGAAATATTCTTGTAGTTCGTTCTAATTCCATGCTAATGACTTTCTAGAGTATCTAATTGAGGTGCTTATCATATTTATTATGTGGCTAAGTTATGATCAAATTAATTAGCTTTGTCACTATTCATTACTTCATATATCTTTTATGTGACACTTACCCCTGTATGAAAGAGTTAGATAAATGTTCTCATATTCTATTCTGTAATCAATAGTGATGATTGCTAATCCCTTCCCAGTGGTAAAAATATAAATAACGATACCTGGAATACTTTCCGGTTAAAATGCTACATCAGTATTAATCTGTGCGCTTGCAGATCCCATTCATTATTTAATTAGAAGAGCAATTGCATATTTCAATACCGCGTCTCTCATGTCATGCTGGGGATGACAACTTGGCTTAAGTGGTGTGAGGGATAGGTTTGGCATTTTTGGCACCGTTACTAGAATTAGAAAACTAAGTCTACTTTTGGTAATGATGTTAAGAATACCCAACACCGCCGTGCGTGCGAAACTTTCCATCTGTATGATTATTTGGATTACCATAAATGTGTTTATCGCGACGGAGGAAATCGGGACTGAGAGGGGCAGAGGCTGGGCGCCCGCCCTCATCATCAGGGCGCCCGCCCTGTGCCTGGCCCCTCTATGGGCCCGCTTCCTCGAGCGTGCTTCTAGATGCAGACTTTATTCAAAAAATATATATGTGGCCCAAAAACGTCAGATTAAAAAGGTCGGGCTCTAATTCTCCATGGAAAGGTAGAAATGGATCATGTCTATCTCTTCTAATTCTTTATTGGGCTCTAAAAATAATTTAAGACGTTGACCATTTACCTTGAATAACGTACCTTCGTCATTTTGAAAGGTGATAGCTCCGTGGGATGATGAATTGATTACCTTGAATGGTCCTTCCCATTTACTCCAGAGTTTTCCATGCCCGAAAAGCTTCACCCTGGAATTAAAAAGTAATACCTTATCTCCGTGTGCGAACTCCTTCTTCTTGATCCTCTTGTCATGCCACCTTTTGACTCTTTCTTTGTAGATCTTCAAGTTGTGATATCCTTTCTCTGGCCATTCTTCTAATTCTGATAGCTGCATTCTTCTATGATCTCCAGCAACATCTAGGTCCATATTCCATCTCCTTATGGCCTAGTGTGCTTTGAATTCTAGTTCAACAGGTAGGTGGCAAGTCTTCCCGTACACCAATTGGTATGAGGACATTCGAATTGGGGTCTTGTATGCTTTCCGGTATGCCCAGAGTGCATCGGGTAACTTGTCCTTCCAAGCCGTTCCCTTCTCATTGACTGTTTTCTGAAGAATATTCTTGATTTGCTTGTTGGAAGTCTCTGCTTGGCCACTTGTCTGAGGATGGTGGGGGGTAGCAACGTTGTGACGGATTCCATGTTTTGATAGATAGTGCTTGAAGCGTTTGTCGATGAAGTGTGCTCCTCCATCACTTATCGCTACTCTAGGAACTCCAAATCTTGGAAATATAATTTCTTCAAACATCCTCTTTGAACAGATGTTGTCGGCGTGCTTGCAAGGTAGTGCCTCTACCCACTTGGAGACGTAGTCAACTGCCACCAAGATGAACTCACACTTCTTTGATGGGGGAAATGGACCCATGTAGTCTATTCCCCAGACATCAAAGAGCTCAATCTGAAGGTTGTTGGTGAGTGGCAGGACATCCCTTGTGTTTATGTTTCCGTGCCTTTGACATGGCCCACATCTTCTGATATATTGCTTTGTGTCTTCATACATTGTAGGCCAGTAGAATCCACACTGCCAGATCTTTGAATGTGTACGGAATGCTCCATAATGACCTCCATATGGTGATGAATGACATCTGTCGGTGATCTTCCATCCTTCCTCGGTGGTCACACATCTCCTGAGTAAGCCATCAGAGCATACTCGGAAGAGGTATGGCTCATCCCATATATGTGAACGACTTTCTTAAATAAGCTTCTTCTTGTTTGCTCCTGGTGGTACATACCCTGAAACTATAAAATTAACAATATCTGCATACCAGGGGTCAGACCTGTTAATCCCGTAGAGCATGTCATCCCGGAGTGCATCATTGATGGGGGGTTCCTGTGGATTCTTAAAATACATTCTAGACAAGTGATCAGCAACAGAATTTTCTACTCCCTTTTTATCTTTTATTTCTAAGTCAAATTCTTGATGTAATAAGATCCATCTAATCAGGCGAGGTTTAGCATCTTTTTCAGTGAGCAGATATTTTAATGCAGCATGATCAGTGTAAACAATTATTTTAGCTCCAACTAAACAAGATCTTAATTTATCAATGGCAAAGACAACAGCCAGAAGCTCTTTTTCAGTGGTTGCATAGTTAAGTTGAGCTCTTGTCAAAGTTTTACTGGCATAAGCAATTGCATGATGCTTCTTATCTTTAGTTTGTCCCAAAACTGCCCCCACAGCATAATCACTAGCATCACACATAATTTCAAAAGGCAACGACCAATCAGGGGGTTGAATGATTGGTGCAGAGATGAGTGCATTCTTTAATAAATTGAAAGATGTTAGGAATGCATCATCAAATTCGAAAGGAGCATCCTTGGCTAGCAAAAGAGTAAGTGGTCTAGCAATGAATGAAAAATCTTTTATGAATCTGCGATAAAAACCAGCATGGCCAAGAAAGCTTCGAATTCCTTTTATATTCACAGGTGGAGGTAGTTGTTCAATTACTTCAATTTTAGCTTTGTCTACATCAATACCTCTTTCAGACACTAGGTGTCCCAGCACTATTCCTTCCCTAACCATAAAATGACATTTTTCCCAATTAAGGACTAAGTGCTTTTCTTCACATCTTTGCAAAACCTTGTCTAAGTTTTCAAGACAACTATCAAAAGTTTTTCCATAAACAGAGAAATCATCCATGAAAACTTCCATAATCTCTTCAATCATATCAGAAAATATAGACATCATGCATCTTTGAAAAGAAGCTAGTGCATTACATAACCCAAAAGACATTCTACGGTAAGAATAAGTTCCGTATGGGCATGTAAAAGTGCTTTTGCTTTGATCATCGGGATGGATCGGGATCTGGTGATACCCTGAATATCCATCTAAAAAATAGAAGAACGAATGGTTCGCTAATCGCTCTAACATCTGATCTGTAAAAGGTAAAGGAAAATGATCCTTTCTCGTGGCTTTGTTCAGTTTTCTATAGTCTATGCACATTCGCCACCCTGTGACGGTGCGTTGCGGAATTAGCTCGTTCTTTTCATTCGTAACGACAGTCATGCGTCCCTTTTTAGGCACAACTTGAACTGGGCTCACCCACTCACGGTGCGGCATAGGATATATAATCCCTACATGCAGCAACTTTATAACTTTCTTTTTAACTACCTCTCTCATCGCGTTGTTCAGTCTAAGTTGAGGCTCTCGAGAACTGAAACACAACGATCTGTTGGAATATGATGGGTACAAATCATAGGACTGATTCATGTAAGATCTTGGAGTGAGTAGCCAAAAACTGAGTGATGTTTCTCAAGAATGGTCATCAATCGCAGAGTTTGCTCCTGAGTGAGTTTATCACTAATGATCACAGGAAACTCTGGATTATTGTTTAGGAAAGCATAGATAAGACCGGGTGGTAAAGTTTTAAGCGCTATGGGAGGTCTAGGTGTTTCTGCAAACTCATCTAAGGGTTCAGGTTCAGAAGGTTCAGCTTCTTCTTCTATGAAGAAAGGAGCTTCTTCTTCTAGGTATGGTTCATTTAAAAGCTCAAGAGATGCAGCCTTTACCACCTCCATAGGATCGGGCAAAAGATATGACTCGATCTTATCATTTAAGGAGTGAGAAATCGTTATTGGGAATTTAAAAGTTTTTCCAAAAGAAATGTGTAGCTTTCCAGTATGACCTTCATAAAGGAGTCTTCTAAAAGGTTGTAGTCCCATGTATCAAAGATGTAGAAGTTCAAATGAACCATGGAGCCTTCTACCATAAGGGGTAGGACATTAATAATTCCAAGACTAGGGACTAATCATCCCGAAGATTCCTTTATGACCTTTGTGTGGGGGTTAAGACCAAATTTTTAAATAATTTAAGTGCGAAAGATTCAGACATGATGTTGATCCCCACAACAGGATTATAGAGAGCCTCAAATTGATCAAAATCATAAGCACAACGTATAGTTATAGGAGGTGTGTCCAAATGGATCACATCAGAGGAAAGCTCTGATTCCTCCAACCATTCGCTACTCATGACTGCGATAAGCTCTCTCAATTGATGTTCAGTTGGCAAACAAATGCTAAAATGGCCGTTTTGGGGTCTATCTATAGAATGGTAGTTTGAAATGTTTCCAAAATCAGCAAAAAGATCAGATTCTATATCCAGCATGAAATCAGGTGGTGGAATTTCTTCCTTTTGTGGCTCAGAACTTGGGACAGCTAAAGTAGATGGAGAATTTGGCAGAGTGTCTACTTCGGCTTTGTGGGTTTCATCATGAAGGGTATTATCCATCTCAGCTTCTAGGATTCTATCTAGGATCGCTCTAGCGTCATCAGTAGTGATGCGAAAGAAAGAACCTCTAGACATTGTATGTAGCATTTGTTTATGATCTTTCTGAAGACCATGAAAAAAGTGAAATAAAAGAACAGGGTCTTCAAGATTAAGGTTTGGACCAGATTCTAAAAGATCAGAAAAACATTTTCAGGATTTTCCCAAAGTTTCATTATCTTTTTGTTTAAAAGATAGGACTTCGAGTCTAAGGTCGCCGATACGGTCGAGGGAATAAAAATCTAGGCAAATTTTGGCTCGTAGAACTCCCCATACACCTCGTTGTTCACTTACCTTCTGATTATACCATTGTCTAGCTTCTCCCCTTAAAGAAAAAGGAAAAAGCTTCCAACATAAAGTTTTATCAGAAATACCTTCAATGCGAAAACAATCACATGTTTGCTCAAAATCTCTAATATGAAGGTAAGGGTTTTCGTCTTCCTTTCCTGAAATAGATAGGTTTTGAATCATGGCAATCAACCTGGAACTTAACCTATACTGGGATGTTTGGATAGGCTATGATGACTCCCATGGTAAAAGGTGTTGACACTTACTAACACCACTTGGATACTAGGTTGTCATCCCCAGCATGGTGCCAGAGTGTACAAAGGTATTTATGAATATGGAGGCTCTCTAGAAAATAATCTATTCTATCTGCAAGCGCACAGATAAAACACCTCATTGTAGCATTTCACCAGGAAAGTATTCCAGGTATTGTTATTTATAATTTTGCTCAAGAGAACAAGGGTGAAATGAAGATAAGGATTAAAATTTATCAAGGCATAGACTAGAGATAAACTTACAAGAACATGATTACTAATGAGGAACTCGTCACACTGTCACTTACTTTGGCAGGCGGTAAGCCATAATAATAATGATAATGAAATATAAGCTCATGGGTAAATAACACAGTGATTATAAAATAGACTACTCATATATGTAAGGCGACGTCGGATGAGCTAGAGAATGGATTCTAAGTTATCTACTATCTACTAAGTCACAATATACTCTAGTTATATACAGGATCATATATAGTATAAAAGACTCTTTATTCATGTATAAGGAACATTGCTACAGTAAATCAGAGCATCGCAAGACTTACTCCGCAATACAAATTCTGTCAGTCCTATCAACGGATGTTGGACTATATAAGAATCAACGAAGCTGTCACTATCGCAAACAACCACACAACCCGCCCAATAGGATACATTTGCAGGTAAATAACATCTAAGCACCACGCCTACATGTGATCTACCACTTAACTCCCACGTGTCAAGAGCTAAGCGCTTTGCAAACTTATACATAAACTCATTATCAATCATAACTATATCAAATATAGAACTAGAGCAAACTAAGAGCATAATAAATAGAGACATAATGCAATTACAATAAAGTAGTCGAGAAAGATCTTAAATAATACCAATCTTTATTAACGAAGATCCAAATCCAGAGCACTAGGCTCTACTTCTCTAATTCTATCTAATCAATCCTCTAAACTTGAAGGATTAGGGAGTAGCTAATTCTAATTCTCTGTGGGAGAGAAGCCTAAACCCTAACTTTGATGGCTACCTCTGATAATGATTTCTCCTCCCTCCCACTGGGGTGGAGAGGCCTTGATTATATAGTCCTTTCAAGTGAATTTGGGCCATCAGATCAAACCGACATTGATCGCACGGTTTTCCTTGATCCTTTAGGTCGGTGGAGCATAATCTGCGAGGTTGGACGTGATTGGCCCTGAGGCTAGGGCGGGCGCCCAAGGGGGGAGGGCGGGCGCCCTGCCCCCGAGCCCGTCCGGTCTCCCGTTCGTTCCCATTGCTTCTGGACTCTTCTAGATTAAGGAAAATTACGCGGCACATAATTATCTCGTTGTAAACATGACATGTGGGCCTTCTCTCCATATTTTCTGATAACCCCCTGCAGAAATAGACAAACACCAAAGCTCGTGGAATTCTGTCAGATAAAACCCTAATTCTAGATATTTGGTGCATATTGATCCTTTTCCATGTTTAGTTGATAGTTAAATTTAGTACTTAAGGACCGTCAACAAACTCCCCCAAGCTTACCCTTTGCTCGTCCCTGAGCAAACAAATAAACTCAGACGGATCAGGAGTTGCTTCGATGTTTTCTTTCCTGACAGGCACACATGCTTTCATATAAAATTCTTCTAGATTAGAGTGAAGTGTCATGGAGCTTAGTACCTGCACTTAAGTCTTAAGTAATCGAAAGACAAAATAATTAAGTCAAGCACTATTCCTCCTGTCTATACTTCACCTTTTATTACGGAGTTTTGCATAAGTTTTCAAAATAAAACTCAGAGTTCCCAGCAATGATTCTCTCAAGTCTCTCTATACGTGGTATTTGTGGATCCTTACAAAAAATGTCACTTACCTATAGCTAATGGAATATTTAAGTGGAGCTCATAGGAGTGAAAAACAGCTCATACATATGTTGTCTAATCGAGCCATGGATCCAAAGGAACTCAACATATAATTAAATCAAAAAGTGCATGTGTGGTGGAGTAAATGGTAGTTATGATAAAAATGTATAGGTGATGATAAAACATACTTCTCATTGCTCCTCATATTTCTATCTCTCCTCTTCTTTGATCTTTGCTTTAGGAGAACATGGGCTATCTTTTTCTTCTTTTTTTTAGGTGGGTCGTAGACACCCCTCATTCTATTGTCCAATCTTTCCGCTCAAGTGGGCATCTTTGTACCCCTAATTCTACTTTGGACACTTGTCCATTTTTACCTCTCGTCTCACTCTTTTTCTTTCTTTTTCGAGGTTTCGGGCACTTGCCCCTTTTTATTTCCTCGCATATTTTTTTGCATAACCCATGCCTCTTCTGCATTTAATCTTTTTAGAGAGAGAATAACAATACTTGGGACAGTGAGAGATAATAATATTTTTAGCAATTTTAATGTATGGTGGTGAATAGTGTAGTGGATGTGTGCAAGTGAATATCTTAATTTAACCACATGAAAAGCTCCTAAGGGTCTACACAGCTCGATCAAACTCAATGTGAATATAGTAAAAGATGTTATAGCAAATATGGCTGTGGTAGGAAGTTTGTCATGCTAGGAACTCATCATGTGATTTGCAAGTTTTCAAAATAAATCTCCAGAACTTGGTGTAGTAGGAACAAGATAAATAGTAGCTCGAACTTTATATTGTGCCTTTCTTTTACCTAGACTTTGGTTTTATGCTTCCCATAGATAGTAATTTTAGTTTTAGTAATTCCTGGAAGAACTCTAATATAAAAGCTAGGTACTCGAAAGTAAGCAAACAGAGCAACTGTTCGACATTTCCATCATGTATTTTTTTGGTCTTTTTATTTTTCTAGAGATTAAACTTAGCCGAAAAATAAAGCACACTTATCTACACACTCTTTTTATTTTGTTTTCATGTTTATAGAATGCAATAATTTAAAACAATAAAATATTTATTGGGTTTTGTAAGTTTTTTCTCTTTAAGATAAAATACTAAAACAGAGAAGAATAAATAAGAAGGGCAAATAAAAACCTACTTGATAAAACGGGGAGGAACTCCCCCAAGCTGGATGTGGTTATCGGTCTTACCCAATGTTCCAGAATCGCATCACGGTGGTAATGTTGTTGTTCATTGTCGTGGTGTCTTCTCTCAGTTCTTGTACTGCTGTGGCGTGGTCCTGGTTCCACATTTGTTGCTGTTCCAGGAGTCGTCGATGTTCCGCTTGTGTATTTTGGATGTCGAGGAGGGTGTTGTCGGTACGGGTGAAGAAAGCGCTGGCCTCTTGGTAGTAGTCGTTCGTGAAAGCATAAGAGGCGTCGAAGTACCATCCTGCTTTGAATTGGGGCGGAGGTCTGGACCCTGAAGCTCCATATGGATCAGTGGAGTACCTGCCTATACGGAAAGGCGGGTTTGTCCACTGGTGATCTTGGCTCTCCGACCTTGTCTCCTGTGTTGGCTCTTGTGGTTGAGCATGTCGAACCCATGGGTCCCGAAGGACTCGGGGGTTGTAGTCGCAATAATGTAGGTGCGCTGCTTCTTTCGGTCCGGGATCAGCTCCATACCAGGTACGTTCTTGATGGGTGGTCATCCTTTCAGATGCCACTCATTGTGGAGCTCTCTGGTTTACCGGTGTCACTGTAATCTCAAACAAAAAATTTTGAACAACATAGAGGCCAAGGTTTGGGTTAGGTAACCAAATCTTGCCTTTATTATCAAATAACATATACATTACGTTCCCCTCTTTTTTCAACATTCGAGCATGCCTAAATGTGTCATAGCCATGATAAATTTGTAACTCGTCAATGAATTCCAATGACGAGTTTTCTAGCAAATGAAGATTAGAGGCTAGACGAGTGACAAGTGAAGTACATCCTACAAGTCCCTGAAGACTAGGTATACTAAGCCAATGAGAAACCAAAAGTGTAACAGGTGAAGTAGGTACTTTATTTATAGCAGCATATAGAAGTTGTAAATCTCCTACTCTTACTTTTATAATATCATCACGATGGAAAAGATTGTACCCAAGCCATTTATGGAACATCCTAAGAGTGGGGTGTTCCATGTCACTGGTTCAGGTCTGACTATAAAACTCATCTCTAGATATCTCTCCAGAACTGGTGTCTCTCAAAATTGGGTAAGTCGGAGTCAATGTCGAGGATGCATCTTGAAGAGAAACCGAGATGGTCGCTCAGTTCTCTCCAAGACAACATAATGTCTTGTTTGAACATCCAAAAAGCAATTCCCACCTCATAATATTGTAAAGTGCAAAGAAATTCAAGGGTGAGAAGATGGGAACCAAGCTTAGTTATGTTCCAAAAATTTGTCCAACCCACCATCTGAAAAATCAAATCGAATTCAGTATCCATACCTGTTTCTTGTAGCAAGATAGGATCAAGAGTGGGGGTGTGAATGAAATCCTTATTCTTTAGCTGCTGGTAAACTTCCTTTTCCCTGTGAGTCTTCAGTCCAAGGTCTCCTATCTTCAGGAGGACCTTGACTTGTGGATCAGATGAAGATGACGGAGCTTGCGGGGGTGTCGAGTCGACGCTCATCTCTGACGGGTGCGAGGAGTGTCGGGATGAACTCCTTGTACCTATGTTCTTGAGGGCCTTCCCTGTGTTCTTTACCTTTTTGAACATCCTGCAAACAAAAGTTGACACAAACACAACTAGTGGAAAATGTGAGAGAAAATGTTAGTGGCCAGCTGTCCAAAATGTCAGTACTCCAGGGGTTAGCTGTTCAAGACAAGTTTTTTATTTTGGCAGCACCTCCCCCTAAACAACTTTTACTTCCGCTCTAGACAGCGGGATCACTACTTACTAGGTGAACCTTACTCTCTCACTCAAAGACTACCAGCCTCTCTTCCACTCTTCTCTTCCTCTCTACTCTCCTTCTCACTTCACTACAAGAGCTCCTTCTCTGGAAACTGAAACTTGCGTGGTTTTCTGGCATGCTTGTGTGAAGAAGTTGGAGGTAGGAAGTGGCAATTTATAGGAGGAAAGGGGGACAAGGCGGGCGCCCTCTGTAGGTGGGCGGGCACCCACCTTTGGTGGCCATCCTGGCTGCCTTTTCTCCACTCCCTCCTTTGCTTGGCTCTTACGCAGAATAATAGTTCATGGGTGGTGGTTGGTCGGTGGAAAAGTGCTGGTGAGTAGAGTTATGTTGGTGGATCAAATAATGTGATGAGATGTGTGTGAGTTGTGGTGTATGACATGTGGGACCCAAGGAGTGTGGGTTATGCTTCTAGAAGGTTGCTATAATTAAATATAATGCAGGAAAATCTATGATAATTGAAACTTATTGAAATGATAATGGAAAATATTTTTGTGCCTCCATAATTAATAAATATGGGTTATCACACACCATAAATATTATTTATATGGGGCTTTTCATTATAATAATGCTGTGAATAAATATGGATAATGCAGGAATTAGATATGAGAGAATTAATGATGCAGATAAATACCAATTTACCTCCCAGCGAGGGTTTGGGATTTTTGGGTCCCCCAAGCTGGACCTCCAAATCTTTTAATCTTTTGAATTACCTTCCTCTGGAGATGGTGTCTCTAGTGGTTCTTCTTCATGAACTTTCATTACTGTAGAGTCTCTCTCTGGTCTGGGCTTGAATGTGAACTGTTCTTCTTTTCCGTTTATGTTGACCTTGATTTCTCCCTTCCCGACATCAATGTGGGCGTTGGCAGTGCTCAGAAATGGCCTTCCAAGGATGATGGATACTTTTGAGTCAGGACTCATGTCCAGTACCATGAAGTCTACTGGCACAAGGAAATCTCTGATTTTGACTGGAATGTTTTCGGCGATACCCAACGGGTGTCGAACTGATTGATCTGCTAGTTGCAGGCACATTGATGTTGGTTCTAGGGTTGTATGCTCAAGCTTTTCATAGACTGATGCTGGAATCACACTGACACTTGCTGCGAGATCACAAAGTGCATTGTTGAAGTGTTGGTTTCCGATCGAGCAATCAATAGTGGGGCATCCTAGATCCGTTTTCTTCCTTGGTGGTTTATTGAGGATGGCCACACTATATTCTTCTGTCACCTTGATAACCTCAGTGGTGGGCAATGGTCTCTTCTTGTTAAGAATATCTCTGATGTACTTTGCATATGTAGGTACCTGTATGTCATCAAGCAGAGGTATGTTGACATATAATTTCTGAATGACCTCTACAAACTTACCAAACTGCTCATCCGACTGCAGTCCTCTGTTTCTTCTGGGAAATGGCAAATAGTTGGTGTCGTAAAAATCTTTCCTCATTTCTCCAGTTCTTGGTGGTTGAAGCAGATTGTTGATATTTGGGAACGCAATAAGGAATTGATCCGCAAGCGCATGGATATCGGTGAGCACTTCACCCGGGAGGTAATCCAGAGTATCGTATTTATTTTTTTACCACTAGGAGAAAGAGTGCATCTGACTAACCCTGTCTATTACTACTAACCCTTTAGGCAACAAAGAATGTTTCTCGATGTGAGTGATGAATAGAGAAGACTGCAACCGTAATCTCCTTCTAACCTTGGTAAGGATGATCTACTGTTCTATTGGGGAGGCTAACGGAATCTAGACACCACAAAGGATGTTCAACCCACACCTATAAACTCTATCCTTCCTGCTAACGAGATATGGTCTGCAAAGGTAACTCGGAAATGTCACGTTCCTCGCTACTACCACCGTCTAGCTAGTCAGGGAATATCTATGAGTACCCTAGCTTAAACACCATGTTTATGCCAGCAATGATTACTCTAAACTCTACGCGAAGAGATTAATATAAACTCATAAACCAAAAGAACAATAAAACAAGAACTTACTAGAATTTAGAAGTCGAAATACTGAAGAATCCTAGGGGCAAGCCTCGGGTTAGGAGAACTTGATCCCGCAGGTACAAGCTCGGAGTAGACACCGACAGGCCGGACTTCTTCTGATCTACACCTCCACTCTATCTCTCTCAATCTAGTAGAAACTAGAAGATCTATTTCTACTCACATTGGTTGCTAAGCCTAAAAAGAAATTTTATTTAGAGAAGAGGTTTTCCTTCGAGGGCACCCCTCAATCTCTATGATAACTTCTTGTCTCCTCCAGGGGCCAGGGGTCTGCTTATATAGTCCTCCTCCTCTATGCATTTTTGGTTCAGTAGGCGATGTGGTACTACGTTATCCTTGATCCTTTAGGTCGGTGTAACATCGTGTGCGAAAAGAGTCCCGATTGGCATCCAGAGGAGGGCGGGCGCCCAGGTCCTCAGGGCGGGCGCCCTGGGCCTGGCCCCTTTCGGCCTCCGCTTTATTCCCGTGGCTTCTGGAGTCTTCTAGATGGTAGAAAATTATGCGGTGCGTTGATATCTCTATGTAATACCGAGATGTGGGCGTTTCTTCCTTATTTCCTGATAACCCCCTACAAAAACAGATAAACAACAAAACTCGTGGAATTCTGTCAGATCAAACCCTAATTCTAAGAGTTGGTTGCATATTGGTCCTTTCTATTGTTTATTTGATAATTAAAATTGATACTTAAGAACCGTCAACAAATGCCCCCATACTTAGGCTTTTACTCGTCCTCGAGAAAAGGATGGTTCAGAACAATATCTGGGGTAAAACATTTTAAAACATTCTTTTCATAATTGCAGGGTGTTAAAATCCACTGTGTACTGTAGTCAGTGAAGTATATGGTTAAGAGTGAAGATCCTTTCTTCTCAATCGTGTCACTTGGAGTTTTTATATATTTTTGAAAAGAAAGTTAGCATACCTTTTATCCTCATAGGTTTTCTCAGATCACTCATTATCTTTTATATATCTCACTGAGGCTATTTTAATTTGCAAAAATTCTCAAGCATACTTACTTTGTATTTATCGCCTGATCAAAACGGGATCCGAGGAGGGGAATGTCATACTCTTAGATCAAAGACTTTGGAAATTAAAATCTTTGTCAACTCTTGCTGGCATATTGCTTATGAGAGGGACCATGGGCTATCATTTTCTTTTTTTCTCTTCTTTTTTTAAGTGGATACCGAGGTATCCCTAATTCTACTGCCGGACACTTGTCCATTTTTTCTGCGAGGTTATCAAGCACTTGCTCCTTTTTATTTCCTCGAAATATCTTTATTTTCGCAAGAGTGAATCTTTCTGAATAAATGTCCTGATCTTAGGAGCATGATAAATTTCTCAATAAGGGTCTAACTCATTTTGAACAAACTCAATACAGAGTCGATAGCTTTTATAATTATAATTAATATTTTCAGTTCTTATCAGGCATATAAAACACTGAGGATGGTAGCTAGAATTTTGAAGACTTTGAAATAAATTCTCCAAGGAACAATGATATCAAGATAAGAAACTCATACTCTACCATCTCACATTCCATATTGTCTTAAGTAACACAGGGTTTTAAAATGATTTTATAATAGTTGCAAGTTTTCTGGAAATATCACAGAGTGAGATTAATCATGATTAGAAAAAATTTAATCTTTATCATGTCGGAAACAATATTCTGCATAATCCAAGATATGTGTATGTGTAAAGTGTGCAGAGTATGTACCTGAATTGTGGAGTGGTGTAGTCGAAGTGTGTTTGGCGTGTTGAGGGATCTCCCCCATACTTGTTTTCTGCTTTCTTGCACAAAAATAAAGTAGAGACACACAGGACATAATAATAATAATACTCTTTATTAATCTTGAGGCATTTATTACAACTAACTAGTAACAAACTGACGATAATAGTAGCAAACTGACAATAATAGTAAACCTAAACCAAATTTAAAGATAGATGACTAAGATGCATTGCCTCAAGGTCCAATCTAGATAACTTAGCGGCGCTCTAATTCCTTAATCTTTTTGTTGGCACTGGCAAGATCTTGCCTAAGGCCTAGTATAATGGTGTTGTGGTTAGAGAGCTGCCTAGTGAGGGAATTAATCGAGGACTGGAGGTCTATGATAACTCTGTCTAGCCTGCGAACGTCCTCATCAATATCTACTATAGTCTTGCGACACTTGGGAGGTGTCTCAAAAGCATTGAGAGCATGCTTCGGGGCTGCCATTGGAGGGATGAAACAGACTTTGGCTGCTCTAATCCCTTCGAAATAAGGCCTTTCTTCCTCCGTAGTGTAGCGTATGCTGCTGATCTCGCCGCTCCGGTTGGTCTTGACTCCAACGACCCTCTCATTGAGTCTAGGTGGAAGGATTCTTGTGCTGGTTGGCACCTTGATGGTGGTCTTCATTTTGGATGATGATCCCTTGAGAACTAGGGGTTGTGGTGGTGCGGTGAGAACTGGTTGAGCATGGTAGGATTGGGCGGAGCTGCGTTGGCATAATGGGATGGCTTCTAGCTATCGCTCTGTGTTGGCCGGGACGAGAGCACGGGCGTCGGGGTCTTCCACAGGCTCCATGTTGAGGTTGAAGGGGACGACTTCCCAATTATCGTGGAACTTCTTGGCCATTGGAGCTGCGATGAACTAATCAAGCTCTAATTGAAGAAGAGGAGAAGGCTTGGTGGTTTGGTGTTTGAAAACTGATGTCAGGGGTCTGTTTATATAGGGGTCAAAAAGTGCCTCTAAGGGTTGTTCGGGTTGCTCCTGTTGATGTGTGTGCAAAACTTTCCATCTGAGGGATTATTCGGATTACCATAAGTGCATTTTCCATAACAGAGAAAATCGGGACCGAGGGGGAACAGGAGCTGGGCCCGCCCACCTGATCTGGGCGCCCGCCCTCTCTCTGGCCCCTCTGTGGGCCCGCTTCCTCGGGCGTGTTTCTAGATGCAAAACTATTTACGAAAATATATGTATGATCCGAAAACGCCAGACTAAAAAGGTCGGGCTCTAATTCTCCATGGGAAGGAAAAAATGGGCTACGTCTATTTCTTCTAATTCTTTATTGGGCTCTAAAAACAATTTAAGACGTTGACCATTTACATTGAATAACGTACCTTCATCATTTTGAAGTGTGATAGCTCTGTGGGATGATGAATTAATTACCTTGAATGGTCCTTCCCATTTGCTCTGGAGTTTTCCATGCCCGAAAAGCTTCACCCTGGAATTAAAAAGTATTACCTTATCTCCAGGCGTGAACTCCTTCTTCTTGATTCTTTTGTCATGCCAACTTTTGACTCTTTCTATGTAGATCTTTGAATTGTGATATGCTTTCTCTCGCCATTCTACCAATTCTGATAGTTGCATTCTTCTATGATCTCCAGCAACATCTAGGTCCATATTCCATCTCTTTATGGCCCAGTGTGCTTTGAACTCTAGTTCAACAGGTAGGTGGCAAGTCTTCCCGTACACCAATTGGTATGGAGACATTCCAATTGGGGTCTTGTATGCTGTCCGGCATGCCCAGAGTGCATCGGGTAACTTGTCTTTCCACGCCGTTCCTATTTCATTTACTGTCTTCTGAAGAATATTCTTGATTTGCTTGTTGGAAGTCTCTGCTTGGCCACTTGTCTGAGGATGATAGGGAGTAGCGACGTTGTGACGGATTCCATGTTTTGATAGTTATTGCTTGAAGCTATCGATGAAGTGTGCTCCTCTATCACTTATCACTACTCTGGGGACTCCAAATCTTGGGAATATAATTTCTTCAAACATCCTCTTTGAATTGATGTTGTCGGCATGCTTGCAAGGTAGAGCCTCTACCCACTTGGAGACGTAGTCGACTGCCACCAAGATGTACTCACACTTCTTTGATGGAGGAAATGGACCCATATAGTCTATTCCCCAGACATCAAAGAGCTCAATCTGAAGGTTGTTGGTGAGTGGCATTGCATCCCTTGTATTTATGTTTTCGTGTCTTTGACATGGCCCACATCTTCCGATATATTGCTTCGTGTCTTCATACATTGTAGGCCAGTAGAATCCACACTGCCGGATCTTTGAATGTGTACGGAATGCTCCATAGTGACCTCCATATGGTGATGAATGACATCTGTTGATGATCTTCCATCCTTCCTCAGTGGTGACACATCTCTTGAGTAAGCCATCAGAACATACTCGGAAGAGGTATGGCTCATCCATATATGTGAACGACTTTCTTGAATAAGATTCTTCTTGTTTGCTCCTGGCGGTACATACCCTGAAACCATAAAATTAACAATATCTGCATACCAGGGGTCGGACCTGTTAATCCCGTAGAGCATGTCGTCCCGGAGTGAATCATTGATGGGGGTTTCCTGTGGACTCTTAAAATACATTCTAGACAACTGATCTGTAACAGAATTTTCTACTCCCTTTATATCTTTTATTTCTAAGTCAAATTCTTGGAGTAATAAGATCCATCTAATCAGGCGAGGTTTAGCATCTTTTTAGTGAGCAAATATTTTAGTGCAGCATGATCAGTGTAAACAATTATTTTAGCTCCAACTAAATAAGATCTAAATTTATCAATGGCAAAGACAACAGCCAGAAGCTCTTTTTCAGTGGTTGCATAGTAAAGTTGAGCTCCTGTCAAAGTTTTACTGGCATAAGCAATTGCATGATGCTTCTTATTTTTAGTTTGTCCCAATACTGCCCCCACAGCATAATCACTAGCATCACACATAATTTCAAAAGGCAACGACCAATCAGAGGGTTGAATGATTGGTGCAGAGATGAGTGCTTTCTTTAATAAATTAAAAGATGTTAGACATGCATCATCAAATTCGAAAGGAGCATCCTTGGCTAGCAAAAGAGTAAGTGGTCTAGCAATGAATGAAAAATCTTTTATGAATTTGCGATAAAAACCAGCATGGCCAAGAAAGCTTCGAATTCCTTTTATATTCACAGGTGGAGGTAGTTGTTCAATTACTTAAATTTTAGCTTTGACTACCTCAATACCTCTTTCAGACACTAGGTGTCCCAGCACTATTCCTTCCCCAACCATAAAATGACATTTTTCCCAATTAAGGACTAAGTGCTTTTCTTCACATCTTTGCAAAACCTTGTCTAAGTTTTCAAGACAACTATCAAAAGTTTTTCCATAAACAGAGAAATCATCCATGAAAACATCCATAATCTCTTCAATCATATCAGAAAATATAGACATCATGCATCTTTGAAAAGAAGCTGGTGGATTACATAACCCAAAAGACATTCTACGGTAAGCATAAGTTCCATATGGGCATGTAAAAGTGGTTTTGCTTTGATCATCGGGATGGATCGGGATTTGGTGATACCCTGAATATCCATCTAGGAAACAGAAGAACGAATGGTTCGCTAATCGCTCTAGCATCTCATCTATGAAAGGTAAAGGAAAATGATCCTTTCGCGTGGCTTTGTTTAGTTTTCTATAGTCTATGCACATCCGCTATCCTGTGACGGTGCGTTGCGGAATTAGCTCGTTCTTTTCATTCATAATAACAGTCATGCCTCCCTTTTTAGGCACAACTTGAACTGGGCTTACCCACTCATTGTGCGGCACAGGATATATAATCCCTGCATGCAGCAACTTTATAACTTCCTTTTTAACTACCTCTCTCATAGTGTTGTTAAGTCTACGTTGGGGTTCTCGAGAAGGTGAAACAGAAGGATTGTTGGGATACGATGGGTACAAATCATAGGACTGATTCCTGTAAGATCTTGGAGTGAGTAGCCAAAAACTTAGTGATGTTCCTCAAGAATGGTCATTAATCGCAGAGTTTGCTCCTCAGTGAGTTTATCGCTAATGATCACAGGAAACTCTGGATTATTGTTTAGGAAAGCATAGATAAGACCGGGTGGTAAAGTTTTAAGCTCTATGGGAGGTCTAGGTGTTTCTGCAAACTCATCTAAGGGTTCAGGTTCAGAAGGTTCGGCTTCTTCTTCTATGAAGAAAGGAGTTTTGTCTTCTAAGTCTCATTCTTCTAAGAGTTCAAGAGATGCAGCCTTTACCTCCTCCATAGGATCAGGCAAAAGATATGACTCGGCCTTATTATTCAAAGAGTGTGAAATTGTTATTATGATTTTAAAAGCTTTTCCAAAAGAAATGTGTAGCTTTCTAGTATGACCTTCATAAAGGAGTCTTCTAAAAGGTTGTCCTATTAACAGGTCGAAGTCCCATGTATTAAAGATATAGAAGTTCAAATGAACCATGGAGCCTTCTACCGTAAGAGGTAGGACATTAATAATTCCAAGACTGGGGACTAATCGTCCCGAAGATTCCTTTATGACCTTTCTTGTGGGGGTTAAGACAAGATTTTTAAATAGTTTAAGTGCAAAAGATTCAGACATGATGTTGATCCCCACAACAGGATTATAAAGAGCATTAAATCGATCAGAATTATAAGCACAGCGTATAGTTATAGAGGGTGTGTCCAAACGGATCACATCAGAGGAAAGCTCCGATTCTTCCAACCATTCGCTACTCATGACTGAGATAAGCTCTCTCAATTGATATTCACTTGGTAAATAAATGCTAAACTGGCCGTTTTGGGGTTTGTCAATAGAATGGTAGTTTGAAATGTTTCCAAAATCGGCAAAAAGATCAGATTCTATATCCAGCATGAAGTCTGGTGGTGGAATTTCTTCCTCTTGTGGCTCAGAACATGGGATAGCTAAAGTAGATGAAGAATTTGGAAGAGTGTCTACTTCAGCTTCGTAGGTTTCATCATGAAGGGTATTATCCATCTCCGCTTCTAGGATTCTATCTAGGATCACTCTAGCTTCATCAGTAGGGATGCGAAAGAAAGAACCTCTAGACATTGTGTGTAGCATTTGTTTGTGATTTTTCTGAAGACCTCAAATAAAGTGAAATAAAAGAACAGGGTCTTCAAGATTAAGGTTTGGACCAGATTCTAAAAGATCAGAAAAACGTTTCCAGGATTTTCCCAAAGTTTCATTATCTTTTTGTTTAAAAGATAGGACTTCGAGTCTAAGGTCGCCGATACGGTCGTGGGAATAAAAATCTAGAGAAAAGTTGGCTCGTAAAACTCCCCATTCACCTCGTTGTTGACTTACCTTCTGACTGTACCATTGTCTAGCTTCTCCCCTTAAATAAAAAGGAAAAAGCTTCCAACGTAAAGTTTTATCAGAAATGCCTTCAATGCGAATACAATCACATGTTTGCTCAAAATCTCTAATATGAAGGTAAGGGTTTTCATCTTCCTTTCCCAAAAAAGATAGGTTTTGAATCATAGCAATCAACCTAGAACCTAACCTATACTGGGATGTTTGGATAGGCTGTGATGATTCCCATGGTAAAAGGTCAGTTACTGAAGGGATTGCAGACTCATGGATCGATTTAGAATTTTTGTTTTCCATAAGGTAAGAGTAAAGAAAATAAATATAGAATATAAAAGATAAGAAAAGATAAAAATATAGATGCAAGCTAGTAGTAAGACTCAAGGTTATCTCAGCAAACCGTCTTTCTCCCCGGCAACGGCGCCAGAAATGCTTGTTGATATTTGGGAACGCAATAAGGAATTGATCCGCAAGCGCACGGATATCGGTGAGCACTTCACCCGGGAGGTTATCCAGAGTATTGTATTTATTTTTTTACCACTAGGAGAAAGAGTGCATCTGACTAACCCGGTCTATTACTACTAACCCTTTAGGCAACAAAGAATGTTTCTCGATGTGAGTGATAAATAGAGAAGACTACAACCGTAATCTCCTTCTAACCTTGGTAAGGATGATCTACTGTTCTATTGGAGAGGCTAACGGAATCTAGACACCACAAAGGATGTTCCACCTGCACCTATAAACCCTATCCTTCCTGCTAACGAGATATGGTCTGCAAAGGTAACTCGGAAATGTCACGTTCCTCGCTACTACCACGGTCTAGCTAGTCAGGGAATATCTATGAGTACCCTAGCTTAAACACCACGTTTACGCCAGCAATGATTACTCTAAACTCTATGCAAAGAGATTAAAGTAAACTCATAAACCAAAAGAACAATAAAACAAGAACTTACTAGAATTTAGAAGTCGAAATACTGAAGAATCCTAGGAGCAAGCCTCGGGTTAGGAGAACTTGATCCCGTAGGTACAAGCTCGGAGTAGACACCGACAGGCTGGGCTTCTTCCGATCTACACCTCCACTCTATCTCTCTCAATCTAGTAGAAACTAGAAGATCTATTTCTACTCACATTGGTTGCTAAGCCTAAAAATAAATTTTATTTAGAGAAGAGGTTTTCCTTCGAGGGCACCCCTCAATCTCTATGATAACTTCTTGTCTCCTCCAGGGGCCAGGGGGTCTGCTTATATAGTCCTCCTCCTCTATGCATTTTTGGTTCAGTAGGCGATGTGGTACTATGTTATCCTTGATCCTTTAGGTCGGTGGAATGTCGTGTGCGAAAAGAGTCCCGATTGGCATCCAGAGGGGGGCGGGCGCCCAGGTCCTTAGGGCGGGCGCCCTGGGCCTGGCCCCTTTCGGCCTCCGCTTTCTTCTCGTGGCTTCTGGAGTCCTCTAGATGGTAGAAAATAGCGCGGTGCGTTGATATCTCTATGTAATCCCGACATGTGGGCCTTTCTTCCTTATTTCCTGATAACCCCCTGCAGAAACAGATAAACAACAAAACTCGTGGAATTCTGTCAGATCAAACACTAATTCTAGGTGTTGGTTGCATATTGGTCCTTTCTATTGTTTATTTGATAATTAAAATTGATACTTAAGAACCGTCAACACAGATCTTCTGCTTCAACTGGGCTTTCTTCTTCTATCACTGCTGGTTGCACTGGTGCTGTTGTTCTTTGTTTCTCTTTTGGGTATGGGGGATCCCTAGTGGATTTGCCTCCTCTAGTAGTTATGTTCTTTACCTGCTCAATGTTAGTGGCAACAGGCAATGCAGCAGCTAGCTTTATTAATTTAAGCTCTACCCTTTTATTAAGAGTGTTTTCCTCATCAAAGGCAGTTAATAGAAAATCCATTTTATTGTGTATATTTTTTAGAGATAATTCATTTGTGTCTAGCCTTTGTTTAACTTCATCATTAGTTTTGGTTTGTTGAGCAATTATCTCTTTTAATGAAAGTTGCTTGAAAGAGTTACCTGAATTCATACCTTTGCTATTGGGTTGACTCGAAGTAGGTTGATATTTGTATGCTGTCTCAATGGCCCTTTGATCTTCTTTGAACTTGGCGCTCTGGTCAATCCAATGGAGCAAATTTTCCATCTTGGTTGATAATGCATTTACTTCTTCTGGTATTTCTTCAGTTTGATGACATTGTTGAGCTTCATCTTGGAACCAGCTTTGGTTTTCTACCATCTTATCCAAAAGTATCTCTCCTTTTCCAATTGTAAGCTCCAAGAATGATCCTTTAGCAGATGCATCTAGGCACTCACGAGCCTTCTGGGTTAATCCATGGTAGAAGGTCTGCATATGTGGCCATTCCATGGTGAGGACAATCTGATATGTATCCTTGAAAACGCTCCCATGCTTCTGAAATGGGTTCTGTCTTCTGCTGTTGGAAACTGACAATATTTCCTCTTAAGGCAGTTGTTTTGTCTATAGGGAAAAACTTTGATAGAAAGGCATCTGACAAGTTTGTCCAGTTGTTGATGTTATCTTGATGAGTGTAGAACCACTTCCTCACTTTTCCTTCTAGTGAGAATGGAAAAAGGCGAAGCAGTATGACGTCTTTGTCGACTCCGTGGATACGGATTGTGCTTCCAATCTCTAAGAAATTCTGCAAGTGTGCACTGACATCTTCATGTGCCTTTCCACTGAATTGTGTAGCTTGTACCAAATTGATGAGGCTTGACTTGAGCTCGAACTCAGGTGCTCCTTCTTCTACTGCAATTCTTGGACCAGTTGGAATGTTCTCAAGACTTGGAACAGAGAATTCTTGCAAGGTATTTTGTGCCATAGCTTCAACAATTGGTGGCTAGCTTCTTCTTTCTTTCTTGATTGCTTTGGTTCTGATGATGAAGAGTTTAATGTACCAAAGTCAATCCTGATATACCCTATATAAAAATATAAACATAGAAAAACAACAGGGTGAACCTACCAAAGCAAAGGGGCCTGGTTATGATTTCTCACTTAGTAGCTGTTTTATGCAATTATTTCTCTATAGTCTAGTCTAATATTTTATATGAATAACCTTGACTGATTTTCTGACTTTCCTTACCGTGTCCTATGTGTTTCCCTTTTGATTCCTCGGCAACGGCGCCAGAAATGCTTGTTGACACTTACTAACACCACTTGGATACTAGGTTGTCATCCTCAGCATGGTGCCAGAGTGTACAAAGGTATTTATGAATATGGAGGCTCTCTAGAAAATAATCTATTCTATCCGTAAGCACACAGATAAAACACCTAATTGTAGCATTTCACTAGGAAAGTATTCCAGGTATCGTTATTTATAATTTTGCTCAAGAGAACAAGGGTGAAATGAAGATAAGGATTAAAATCTATCAAGGCATAGACTAGAGATAAACTTGCAAGAACATGATTACTAATGAGGAACTCGTCACACAGTCACTTACTTTAGTTGGGGTAAGCCGTAATAATAATGATAATGAAATATAAGCTCATGGGTAAATAACACAGTGATTAGAAAAATAGACTACTCCTCATATATGTAAGGTGACGTCGGATTAGCTAGAGAATGGATTCTAAGTTATCTACTGTCTACTAAGTCACAATCTACTCTAGTTATCTATAAGATCATATATATTATAAAAGACTCTTTATTCATGTATAAGGAACATTGCTAAAGTAAATCAGAGCATCGCAAGACTTACTCCACAATACAAATTCTGCCAGTCCTATCAACAGAGGGTGGACTATATAAGAATCAACGAAGCTGTCACTATCGCGAACTACCACACAACCCGGCCAATAGGATACATTTGCAGGTAAATAACATCTAAGCACCACGCCTACATGTGATCTACCACTTAACTCCCACGTGTCAAGAGCTAAGCGCTTTGCAAACTTATACATAAACTCATTATCAATCATAACTATATCAAATATAGAACTAGAGCAAACTAAGAGCATAATAAATAGAGACATAATGCAATTAGAATAAAGTAGTAGAGAAAGATATGAAATAATACCAATCTTTATTAACGAAGATCCGAATCCAGAGCACTAGGCTCTACTTCTCTAATTCTATCTAATCAATCCTCTAAACTTGAAGGATTAGGGAGTAGCTAATTCTAATTCTCTGTGGGAGAGAAGTCTAAACCCTAACTTTGATGGCTACCTCTGATAATGATTTCTCCTCCCTCCCCCTAGGGTGGAGAGGCCTTGATTATATAGTCCTTTCAAGTGAATTTGGGCCATCAGATCAAACCGACATTGATCGCACGGTTTTCCTTGATCCTTTAGGTCGGTGGAGCATAATCTGCGAGGTTGGACGTGATTGGACTCTTCCGTTCATTCCTGTGGAGCATAATCCTACCCCCGAGCCTGTCCGGTCTCCCGTTCGTTCCCGTGGCTTCTGGACTCTTCTAGATTAAGGAAAATTGCGCGGCACGTAATTATCTCGTTGTAAACATGACATGTGGGCCTTCTCTCAATATTTTCTGATAACCCCCTGCAGAAATAGACAAACACGAAAGCTCGTGGAATTCTGTCAGATAAAAACCTAATTCTAGATGTTTGGTGCATATTGATCCTTTTCCATGTTTAGTTGATAGTTAAATTTAGTACTTAAGGACCGTCAACAAAAGGTCAGTTTCCGAAGGTGTTGCAAATTGATAGATTGATTTAGAATCTTGGTTTTCCATAAGGTAAGAGTAAAGAAGATAAAGAATATAAAAAGATAAGAAAAGATAAAAGTATAGATACAAGCTAGTAGTAAGACTAAAGGTTATCTCGGCAACGTCTTTCTCCCCGGCAACGGCGCCAGAAATGCTTTTTGATATTTGGTAACACAATTAGAAAATAATCCGCAAGCGCATGGATATCGGTGAGCACTTCACCCGGGATGTTATCCAGAGTATCGTATTTATATTTTTACCACCAGGAGAAAGAGTGCATCTAACTAACCCGGTCTGTTACTACTAACCTTTAGGCTACAAAGAATGTGATTCGATGTGAGTGATGTATAGAGAAGAATATAACCGCACTCTCGTTCTAACCTTGGTAAGGTTGATCTACTGTTCTGTTGGGGAGGCTCACGAAATCTAGACACCACAGAGGATGTTTGACCCGCACCTATAAACCCTATCAATCCAACTAATGGGATATGTGCTACGAAGGTAACTCGGAAATGTCACATTCCTCGCTACTACCACGGTCCAGCTAGTCAGGGGATATCTATGAGTATCCTAGCCCAAACACCACATTTACGCTAGAGATGATTACTCTAAACTCTACGCGAAGAGATCAAAGTAAACTCATAAACCAAAGAACAATAAAACAATAACTTACTAGAATTTAGAAGTCGAAATACTGAAGAATCCTAGGAGCAAGCCTCGGGTTAGGAGACTTGATCCCGCAGGTACAACCTCGGAGTAGACACCGACAGGCCGGGCTTCCTCCGATCTACACCTCCACTCTATCTCTCTCAATCTAGTAGATCTGGTCTACTCTCACATTGGATGCTACGCCCGATGAGGTGGGAACCCTAAGATCCTCTCTCTTTGAATCCTCTCAGGAAAATATGCTAATGAATAATTGGATTCTCTCCTCCTCCACATTGCCTTGCTTATATAGCCTTTTCAAATGAATCTGGGCCGTCTGATCAAACCGACATTGATTGAACGGTTATCCTTGATCCTTTATGTCGGTGGAGCATAATCCGCATGATTCACCGTGATTGGCTATAGGAGGTGGGCGGGCGCCGAGGAGGGTAGGGAGGGCGCCCTGCCCCCGGGTTCGATTGCCTTCCCATTCGTTCTCATGGCTTCTGGAGTCTTCTAGATGATAGAAAATTGCACGGCACGTTAATATCTCTATGTAAACCCGACATGTGGGCGTTTCTTCCATATTTCCTGATAACCCCCTGCAGAAACATATAAACAACAAAACTCGTGGAATTCTGTCAGATCAAACCCTAAGTCTAGGTGTTGTTTGTATATTGGTCATTTTCCTTGTTTATTTGATGATTAAAATTGATACTTAAGAATCGTCAACACTAGTATCAATTGATTTGAACATACAAGACTCTCCGATCATATGTTGAGTGCACCCACTATCAAGCACCCAATGCCTTCCTCCGGCTTTGTAATTGACCTACAAGACAATATCAATCCTTTTTAGGTACCCAAACTTGATTGGGTCCTCCAAGGTTAGCAATTAAGCTCTTTGGTACCCAAATGGCTTTCTTCTTTGAGCCCAACATGGTGCACCAATGAACTTAGCATGAACACCTTTTGTATCCTTGGTAAGCACATAGAAAGAATTAAGCTTAATTGAGGATACATAAGCTTTTGGTTTCTTGTTCATGCATTGTTGCTCTAGGTGACCAACTTGCTTGCAAGCTTTGCAATACCGACCATTGTTCTTCACAAAACTAGTCTTGTGAAGAGCAAAGGCGGCCTTACCTTTCTTGGGGTTATAGCCCAATCCCTCTTTATAGAGAGAAGCTCTTTGGCTACCCAAGCACATAAGCAAGCGGTCCTCACCACCACAAGCCTTGGCTAAGCTGTGATTGAGCTCTTTCATCTCCTTCTTGAGAATTTCATTCTCAACTTTTAGTGCGGTGTCACAAGTGAAACCATCACCACTAGATGAGGATGATGTAGATGTGCTACATGAAGGGTTAGTTGAAGCAATAACAATAGGCTTACTCAAGATATCACATGTTATGCCTATGTTGCAAGTTTGAGCTTTTTCAATTTTAGTTGGCTCATTTTTACACTTGTTAACTAGAGAGGAATGAGCTTCTTCAAGCTTAGTGTGAGCCTTTTGAAGCTTCTTATAGTCTTCCTTTAGACTCTCATAAGATGCCCTAAGCTCATCAAGTTCTTGCTCAAGGGTTTTCTTATCCATATGTAAGGCCTTGCACTCCTTCCTAGTTTCTTTATAGTGAAGAGTGCAATCTTCTAGCATAGTGATTAGTTCATCTTTAGTTGGTTCGTCATCATCACTATCACTATCACTAGCATGGTCACTCTCATCATCGGATGATACCTTAGTGGCCTTAGCCATGAAGCATGATGGAGTGTCGAAGATGGAGCTTTTTTCTTGAATTACAATGCTAGCATGCGCCTTCTTCTTTTTGCTCTCATCATCACTTGAGGAGTCATCACTATCCCAAGTTGCAACATGGGCATCAGCCTTCTTCTTGTTTGAGCCTTCCTTCTTTTCTTGCTTCTTCTTTTGCTTCTTTCTTTCCTTCTTGATAGCATCTTCATCATCACTATCATAAGGACACTTGGCAATGAGATGATCCTTGCTATGGCATCTAAAGCACCTCATGGAATGGTCATTCTTCTTGGAGGAGCTCTTCTTCCTTCTTGCCCGATAGCCCTTCTTCTTCATAAACTTGCCAAATCTTTTGACAAGAAGAGCCATCTCCTCATCTTCATCACTATCACAAGAGCTTGCTTCTTCTTCACTTGATGACTCTATCTTTGCTTTACCCTTGGATGAGGAGGCCTTGAATGCCACACTTTTCTTCTTCTCATCATCCTTCTTCTCACCATCCTTCTTCTTCTTCTTGATCAACTCATCCTTCTCATCATCTTCCCTATAAGCATCATCGGTCATCACCTTTTGGAAGACTTGTTGGGGAGTTGATTCACTAAGTGTTGTCTTGACTAGCACGATGATCAATGTGTCAAATCTTTTGGGCAAGCTTCTCAAGAATTTCATAGAGAATTGACTATCTTTTACTTCTTCCCCAAGTGCCTTGAGTTCATTCACAATGACTTGCAACCAGTGAAACATCTCCGGCACACTTTCATCTTCTTGCATCTTGAAGCTTGAGAATTTTTCTTGGAGGATCTATGCTTTGGCGGTCTTGGATCCCTTGGTGCCCTCAAATGTTTCTTCTAATTTTGCCCATGCATCATGAGCAATCTCAATGTTCTTGATTTGCTCAAAGGTCTTGTCATCAAGAGCTTCATGAAGAGCACTTATAGCAATGTCATTGCATTGAAGCTTCTTTTCTTCAACCAGTGTAGGTGCATTCTCATTTGCAACCTAAAACTTTGTTTCGGTTACCTTCCAAACTTCTCTATTGATTGACTTGAGATGGGTGGTCATCGTGACCTTCCAATAAGCAAAATTGGTGCCATCAAAGTAAGGTGCCTTCTTGGTGTTGTTGATATGCAAACTAAGAGACATTTCTTCACCGTAGGTTGTTAAGCCTCAAATAAACGGCGCCTCGGCTCTGATACCACTTGAAGGGTCCAAATGGCTAGAGGGGGTGAATAGCCTATTTAAATTTTCCACAAACATCAACTATACAAGTTGATTAGTAAAACAAATGGCTAAGCAAATCTAGCACTAGCTCAACTAAGCTATGCAAGCCACCTAAACAAACTACTACAAGGCCAAACACTAAAGCACAACAACAAGAGACGGCTAGTTACACTCCTAAACAAGAAGACTAAACTAAACAAGCTAAACAACTAGCAAGGTATACAAGGAAGTAAAGGAGTGGACAGTGAATGTTATACCAACGTTGTAGAGTAGAGATATATCCAACCAATCACTCATAATCACAAGAGAATCCTCGGCAAGAGATGACACAATATTTTTTTTACCGAGGTTTATTTGCTTCCCGGCAAGCTAGTCCTCGTTGTGGCGATACACCCACTTGATGGATCACGTGCTAATTGGCAATCCAAAGCCAAACCCTCGGCGGGTGCCGCACATCCACTCACAAGATGGGGATCCTCCAAGACATGAGCAATCCACTAGAGTAGCCAATTGCGATCTCCAGCGGGGAAGACTCAAGAACCCCTCACAAATCACTTGGTGAGGCTCGAAACAATCCCCAATCACAAGATCAACACCACCGCTGCTCCAAGCCGTCTAGGGCATCGGGAAACACCCAAGAGTAACAAGAAATCAGCAGCAAACTCAAGAATCAAGTGCCACTAAACGCAACTCTCAAAGCAATGCACTTGAATCTCACTCAATCTCACTAGGATTAGCAATCAAGCAAGGAGATGAGTGGAGGGAGTGTTCTCTATCTCAAAGTATGCCTCAAGTAATCAAATGTGCAAGAGAGAGCCTCCCAAAGCCGGCCACCTTCTATTTATAAGCCCCCTCAAAGAAACTAGCCGTTGGCTGTTTTTACTGGGCTGAAAACTAGGGCACCGGACGCTACCAAGTGATCACCGGACGCTCGACCCCCAGCGTCCGGTGCTCAGGGGTTGGCCACGTGTCCTTCTTGGATCTCACATGTCAGACTCTAACGGTCACTTGCGGAACACCGGACGCTCTGCAAGTCCACACCGGACGCGTTCGGTGCACACCGGACTCAAGCGCAGAGAGTTCCGCAAACCTGCAGGGCCACCGGATGCTAAGCACCGGTAGCGCCCGGTGCTCACCGGACTAAAGCGCAGAGAGGGTTGCAAAAACTCCTCACACCGGACGCACTCAGAGTGCGTTCGGTGCTCAACCCTAGCAGGGTCAAGCACACCGGACTTTGAGGCTAGCGTCCGGTGCCTCCGCACTCAGCGTCCGGTGAGTGTTTCTCAGTGAGAAAACACTCCTGCGACTTCTCCAAAATTCCCACCGGCGCAATAGAAAGTATACACTTATTTTTCTCTAAAGCGCCGAATCCCGCCGAGCAAGCTCGGGGGGAGGGAGAGAGGAACCCAAACCCCTCTCAACCTAAGGAACTCCACCTCCTTTGCAAAAGTGCTAACACCAACAAGTGTCCACCACCAAAGTGCATGTGTGTTAGCTTTTCACAAACATTTTCACCAAAGGAGTTAAGTTAGCACTTTACTAGATCCTAATGCATATGCTCAAGATATGGACCTAGTAGCACTTGATTCGAGAGATGACCGTGATTTCTCCTCTTGATAGTCGGCTATTTATCCTAAACCCGGTCAATCACTTCTCTACTCATCTTAGACCGGCAAAAGTAAAATCCTATGTTTATACCTTTGCCTTAATAACTTTTCTCCTCGTCTATCACCATGATCTACACTTCATGCTTCATCCCTTTGTGATCATGTGGCCACCTTTCCATGCCACCATGCACCTCCATCACAAGTGTTGCTATGCCTAACTCAAATCACTTAAACAAAAGGCATTAGCAACTTGGTGTCATTAATTACCAAAACCAAACTTGGGCTTTCAAAGTTACAAAAACTGCGTCTGTTAATTCATTAGTAAAGACGGGCATTTTAAAAAAACCGTCTCGGTTAACTTGTTAACGGAAGCGGTTGCTTTAAAACGGCCGCCTCCGTTAAAGCTATTAACCAAAGCGGTTTTTTAATGGCGGCCGCCTCAGTTAACATGTTAACCGTGGCGGTTGGACAACCGCCACGATTAAGGCAACAATTAACCGTGGCCTTTCATCCGTGGCGGTTGCCTTGCCCGCCACGGTTAACCTGTTTTGCCCGCCACGGTTAAATATTTTTGTAGTAGTGTATATATATATATCAGCGCTATTCTACACCTTAGGTGTAGAATATTATTCTACACCACGAGTCAAAATTGACTAGAAAAAATACTGAGTAGTACTGAACGGTGCTACATCGAAGGTCATGAAATACTGAACAAATACTGAAATACGAGTAGTGAACAATACTGAATTCTATTCAGTATACAGTTTGGTGTAGAATAGCACTTATATATATATATATATATGGAATTTTCTTTCTATACGTAAGTGTACTTACTCTTATCTTCAATAAACTATATTATATGTATTTATATTTGTTTCTCAGTGAGTATGTTTATATACTCGTATTAGGATACTCTAAATTACCACATAAAAAATTTAAGGGAATTCATATTTTTTAATATATTACTAAAATGTCATTACTATATTATATATAATAAGTATAATCACATAGTTCATGTATGTAACATACATAACATCCTAGATCATATATTTTATATGGTCATATACACCTTAAATCTAAAGATATAGATACAGAAGCAACTACACGTGCATGTAGAAAAAACATGTCCTATATATTCTCAAGCCTGGGTTTTGAATATCATTGAGTGCTCCGGCGTCGCGCTGCCCGTTCTGATGAGAAAATAATCTAGCATATTTAATGTGATTCTCCATTTACTCATACGCTTCTACTATTGGCAATAATAAAGGGTGTTTGATTGAGGGTGTTAAAATTTAATAGGTACTGTAGCTTTTGTCTTATTTGATAATTAGTATCCAATCATGGAATAATTTGGCTTAAAACATTCATCTCTTTAAATACTCTCTAACTGTGTTTTTAGTTTCGTAAATAGTTTATATTTAATATTGTTTCGTAAACATTCGATGTGACGGACGGTAAACATTGATTGCTATAAAGTTTATCGGCTGTCACATTGAATATTTGGACACATGTATTAAGTACTAAATATAAATTATTTATGAAACTAAAAACACCGTTAGAGAGTAATTTGCAAGACGAATCTTTTAAGACTAATTAGTTTATGATTGGACACTAATTATCAAATAAAATGAAAATGCTACAATACCTATTAAACTTTAATAAACCTAACTAAATATCTCGGGCACTCATAGTGCAAGACTCCATCAAAGAGTTCAAGACAATTAATTACATATTATTTATGGTATTTTGCTGATGTAGCAGCATGTTTATTGAAGAAATAGGTAGAAAAATAAGACTCCAAGTCTTATTTAGACTCTAAGTTCACATTGTTCGAAGTAATAAACAACTTTAGACTTTATGATAAAGTCTGCATTGTGAGTGCCCTAAGAGTAAGTTTATTAATACAACCCACTTGTTGGCCCTTGCAGCCTTCTCCCAGCCCACCTATACAATAATTAGTTATTCACTATTAATACATGGTCCACTTATCTCTCTCATAATGTTGTTTGGTTTTTGTGCCTAAGCTGGCTGTAAGCTTACAGGTTGCTTCTCCTCTCTCCTCTATTTTTTTCCTCCACCTCAGTATTTAGCCAGCTTAGAGCATCTCTAAGAGACAGGCCAAATCATTTTCTAAAGGTATATTTGGCTATTACTGAAGGAATGACTCTTCAAATTTAGTAGCTCTTCATCCCACCATATTTGCTCTCTACTTTTGTATAGTCTACCTCACTAGCCATCCTTTTGTAGAGTCTGTTGAAATACTCTAATATTTTTTTATCAAATTTATTTTAGAGAGTAGCTAAATCAGTAAATTTGGCTAGTATTTTTGGTTAATCTCTTGGAGATACTCTTACAGGCTACAATACTTGCTCTAAGGCCCTGTTTAGTTTCCTAGATTCACGGCTCACTGTTCCAATTACTGGCCCAATCTACGCACGCACTTGAGGCAGGTCAGCAACCTTAAAAAGCATGCAGGTACAAAAGTTGCAGATATAAATAACCTAGCCCCCTATTTCTTCCTCACCTCATATCTTCAGTGGCGTGGATGTGGTATGCCGGCAGCGGTGTCGCCGTCGTCGCTCCTTGCGACTACGGCGCCGTGCCCCGACACCGACCCTCCTGACTATGCAGTCGGCGGCGTTCCCACCATCCTTGATGCATGTGACCACGGCAGCCTCCACATCACGGCGACGTGAAGGTAGTGGCTCCAGCGCCACCCCCACCCCACATCCCAACGATGGCATGCGACTAATCGGTGGCGGCACATCCTGTGCGTGCAGTACCCTCGACGACGGCGCGTCCTATCCCAGCGAAGGAAGCTCCACGGTGCAGTGACCTGTTGCGCGCGGACGGTGTCCCTAGTGGCGGCGGCGGCTAGCCTGCATACGTGGACAGTGTCCTCCAAGCGGCTTCTCAGTGACGACAGTGGAACATCGATCTGATCGGAGCACGTCTAGGTGAGTTGGTCTCTGCCTCACATTGCACGTCTTCTTCAGATGCTTCCACCTCACCGGCCGTCGTCCCACGAGCATGGCGGCAGCGACCTCCTGCACCTCGCCGGATCTATACGGGAAGGCACGGGATCTAGCTGATGGACGGCGCCCCTAGTGGCCATGTGCCCCTACCACATGCGTGGATGGTTCTGGCATCAAATCCGTGATGGATGGAGAGCCGGATCTAGACTCCAGTGCCAAACGGAGTATCTCCTTTCACCATGCGATGGATTATCTTTTCTTTACTGATTTTATTCATTTATTTTGTAGAAATGTGGTGGATCCTTTGGAAGGGTCAACCCTATACAGGAACTGTTGTTGATATGTTGGATTCAATGATTTTTTTGTACAAGTTTGATGGATGTGCAGAATGGTGTGTAGATATTCATTAATGTTTCTTACTTTCACTAGTACACGGAACCACTACACACGCAGTTTCCAATCCCTTTCCACAGGCGGATTGGAGAACCGTCTGCGCTGGGTGTCTGTGGAAATAATTATTTCCACAGGCGGGTAATATGGCGGTTCAATTATGCCACCCGCCTATACAAATATATTTTCTACATGCGGTTGTCATTTCAAAACTGCCTATGTTAACATTTTTAAATCTCCCGCCAATTTTCAAATTTTCTGACCAGAACCTATTTTTCATTTTATGTTTTAATATATACATACAACATACATAATATACACATAATATTGAAACCACTAAAGCCTAAAGATCATGTCAACCATTGCAACATGCAATTCATTTATATATATATACCGTTACTTTATACATAAAGTTACATTCATTACAAACATGATCACACATCAAGTTTTTTCTGTGTACATACATCAGAGGTTTCACCTCTGAAACATCTGCTCTAATAACCGGATCGAGTTAGATTTAGCCTACTATTTAGGCTTTGCTAGGGTGCTGGTCCGATCGTGATATTTTCCTTCGCTGGGAATGACTTCTCTCAAGATGAATGAGCAGAGGTCATCAACTATGTTGTATAAAGTGGCTTCGCTCATGCTCTTCGCCTTTTCAAAGTCTTTTTGTTGTGTAGGAAGTTAGAAAACATCATATATTTAAAGTTCATAATACATAATTAACAACCTTAATCACACAACCTTAATTACTTAGAGCATTAATTACCTTATAAGGGTTAGTAACATATCTTCCATCCTCTCTCATAAACTCGCAGACATAGAATTCACAGTGGACCGATCCGGGTGGTTGCTTGTGACACTATATAAAGAAAAAGTACATATTTGTTAGTTGCAACATCGTCCTATGCATATTCTATGTATATAACGATAATAACTTGGTAAACTTTCATACGTACCGGCCACTTATAAAAGAATCTCAAAGGCTTCCCCTGTATTCCTGACTCGCACCTTCCCCTTTAATCTTATAATACCTATAGGCCCTATGGTATCGAAAACATTCTATAAGTTATTGTCAAACTCTTATAAAATTCTATATGCATATTTTACTTGGCTTACCGTTCTATGATAGTAATGAATGGTGCATAATTTGTTGGATCGTAGTCTATGGTGGTTCAGTATGACGATGCAACATTGCCTCTAAGAATTCAAAATCTTCCACACCTGTATCATTTGGTAAGACATGAGTTCTGTCACCATCATTTCCCCTAGCAAAACTACTGGCAGTAGCATTTGACACAACATGTTCACTTTGGTGTGTGTCATGGAAAACTGAAATCCTTCATCAGGCATGTCTGGACCATCGGCATCGATGTTCGCAGGGTCCCCAATTGTATAAGGCGCCGAGCTACCCTCTCCATGCTTCGTCCAAATCTAGTAATCCTTTATAAATCCTTGGTAGACTAGATGAGAAATGATTGCTTCAATATCTTCATAAATGTTAATATTTCTGCAGTCGATCCGGGTGGTTGCTTATGGCACTATATAAAGAAAAAGTACATATGTGTTAGTTGCAACATCGTCCTATGCGTATTCTATGTATATAACGAGAATAACTTGGTAAACTTTCATACGTACTGGCCACTTATAAAAGAATCTCAAAGGCTGCCCCCGTATTCCACACTCGCACCTTCTCCCCTTTAATCTTATAATACCTATAAGCCCTATGGTATCGAAAATATTCTAAAAGTTATTGTCAAACTCTTATAAAATTATGTATGCATATTTTACTTGGTGTCGGTGTTTTCCCCCGGGGGCGTCACACCAACTAGTAAATTTGTATCCGCGCTCCCGTTTCCAGATAGTGATGTAAAAAGACACAAAGATTTATCCTGGTTCGGGTAAGAGAAGGCCCTACGTCCAGCGGGGGGGGAGAGTTTGTATTATTCTGCACCTAAGTGCTTGCACAGGGGTGAATACAAGCGTGGTATGGATGGGGATGAAGTGAGTTTGCTCTACTACGTGTGTGTTGTTCTTTGTATCGCTCCCGGGCCTCCCCTTTTATAGTTCTAAGGAGAGACCTAGGGTACATGTATAGGCGTTAGAGTAGGGGTCGATAGAGGTATGGCGCGCTGACCTACTCGAGGCCTCCGTACCGGCGTGGTTTCGAGCCATCTTGTCCTGATAGCTTGATGATGATTATGCGTGCCCCGGTATCCCGCTCTACGCGCCGTCCTGGGCTGGTTTATCTGTGGCATGCTTGTACGTTGCGGCTGCATCTGCATCGGAGTGGTTGAGGTGCTGTCACTCAACGCGCGACCCTTCTCCAGGAAGGAAATATGCCTACCCGAGGGTCTGGTGCCGTATAACGCCTCGCCAGCTAGAGCGCTGACCTTAGGCGTCTCGAGGGGGGTCTTGATTAGACGTTCCGACCCACTCCCTGCGTCCTGCCACGTTCTAGCTTGGTTGGTGGGGAAGGCTGCAAAAAGAATGACGGGACGGATGCCTGTTCCCTATCATGCTTGCTGTGAGCTACGAGTTAGGTGAGAACGCGACAGGCGCATTAAATGCCCTGGTTCCCGAGCCCGCGTCAGGCGGCGGGCAGCGTCCTTGCGCTCGACGCCTTCCGATTTGCTCGAGCCTGTTTCCGTATTCGATGGTAACCGGCGGTCGAGCCTAGATCGGTTCGCTAGACGCTCTTTCCGTGTTCGAGGCCTTGCCTGTCGAGGACTGTACGTACAACTGAGTAGAGCGTCGAGTTGGAGGCCTCGGCTTGCGTACGGGTATTCTCATCATACACATCAGTTAGGGTACCCCTTACTAATATCCTCGACAGTAGCCCCCGAGCCTCCATTTGAGCGCTGGCGCTCGAGTGGAGGCTGTATTTTGTGGTTGAGTTTCCTTGGGGGCGCGTGAGCGACCCCGCGGGGGTAGCCCCCGAGCCCTTGGAGGAGTTTTTGACTCCTTCGAGGGTTATGTCGCCTAATTTTGCAGAAACGCTCTCGACACCTGTGGTGGAAGGTTTTCGATTTTTTTGCGCAGGGGTCTCGACGTACTCTCGATAGAGCGAGCATCATCTACCCCACATTGAGCTCCTAGCAGGTGATCCAAGTGAGAACATGTGCCCCTTTCGAGGGGGTTAGCTGCAGCCTGGGGGCGTTCTCGTAAAGCGGGGTTGACGTGGTCGGGGAGGCTGGTCTCGTTCGATAGAGTCCAGTGGCTCGATGCCTCCCTTCTGAGAGATTCCTCTCGACCGTCTCAACCCTGCCTTGGACATCCCCAGTGAGTTCTCGAGGCGGGCCTCGATTTTCGACCACTCGCCGGGCATCCCTAACACTGGTGCTCGAGATCGGCTATCGAACCCTTCCGGCGGGTCAGCCTGTGACCTCTCGAGACTTTCATGGGTACGCACCTTGGCTTATAGGGGAAGGAAAAGGACCATGGCGGTTCACCTTTTTGCCTGTTGGGCGCGTCTTTTTAGGCGGGAGCCGTTGCGACACTGTATCGACGCAGAATTCGTAGCGTCCCGTCTGTGAGGAGGAAAACGACCGTTAGGCGGCGCATTTATGGGGGGAGTTACCGTGTTTATCGGATCTGTCCGTTGGTGGGTTGCCGTCTATAAATATCCCATGGCCTTGCCGACGTTCTCCCTTCCACCTTCTGCCTCCATTCTCGCCTCAGCTCGCCCGCCATCCCACGCGCGCGCGCACCCTCGAGTATTAGCGAATCCGCCTTTCTTCCACCCAAAGATGCCTGTGAGATTAGTCGCCGCCGACGACTGGCGCCCGTCGTCGATGACGGAGCGCCGGCTGCTGGAGCTCGAGAGGGAGGGGCTTCTGCGCCCCTGCACTTCATCGTCGCGGCCGGAGTGGATTGCGCCGGCGGCGGACCACCGGGAGCCCAGGCCTCCCACGGGCTATGTGGTTTCCTTCGCCAAATTCCACCGCCACGGCCTGGGCGCTCCTCCGAGTCGCTTCATGCGAGCGCTCTGCCATCACTATGGGGTGGAGCTCCAGCATTTCTCCCCAAATGCCATCACCGTCGCGGCGGTCTTTGCCGCGGTGTGTGAAGGCTATTTGGGGATGATGCCCCACTGGGATTTATGGCACCACCTGTACCGGGGCGAGCTTTTCAACGCTCCCACCGGAACTACTAGAGTGAGGAAACCCGTGCGGGCCGGGTGCCTCAACCTGGTGCTGAAGACCGGCAAGACGGAGAGGCCACGCGAGTACATCCCAGTGGGATTGTCATCGAACCACGCCGTATGGGACACCCAGTGGTTGTACTTGAGGAACGACGATGGCCTCCTGTTGACACCGTTTTTGGGCGCGTGTCTAGGATGGCAGGATAAGGTGGCAGTACGATGTTTACAAAGCGGGTTGCCGATGAGGATGGTTGCCGATGAGGGAGAAGTTGAATGTGACTAAGTCCACAGGCAGTAATATGGTGCCGATGGCTAGATAAGAAAGTCTGCCGATGACTATGGCAAAGGATCTGCCGATGATGCAAAGGAGGAGTCTGGAAGCTGCCGGTCGTTATGTGGAGGAGTTTCGGTTTGTCACGAGGGATAGTTTTGTTATTTCCTTAATTATTTGCATCGTTTTGTATACGGATTCCGTGTAATTTGGAATTCGAATTCTAATCGTGTCTGGTTGTAGCTCTTTGAGCAGGGTATAAATATAGACCCTAGGGCCTTGTAATAAGGAATCAATCAATCAAACACACGTTTTTACTCATATTCCAGCATTTACTTTTCGACGACTTCGTCATACTTTTTCCTTTTGTTACGAGTTCTTAGGAATTCGTCGACTTAAGCTCGGCGTGTTCTCAAGTTCCGCGTGAGTACCTCTTAGCCGTGACATCCGGGCGCATCGCTGTTGTCAGGACTAAAGTATTCGAGTTATCACCTTTGCCGATAACAAGGTCAAATCGGCTGGCACGCCTTAACGTTTGAATCGGGTATTAGCCCTTTGTGTTTGCAGATCAGTTTTGCATCAACACATCTTTTGGCACGCCCAGTGGGACCAGATTCAAGATCAAGATCAACATGTCGATCTCTGACCTCGATCAAGAGAACGTCATCCCCGTGACGGAGGCCAACCTCAAGGATGAGCAGAAGCAAGCTATTGCCCAAGCCATGGAAGAGTTCAAGCAGCAATGCCTGAGGTCTTTCAGCATAAACAGGAGCGGCGAAGTGGTCCAGAAAGATGCACTGCCGGCACCACGGCAGGTTACCTTTGACGCCAATCCTGGCAAGCTTCAAGATATGGTTGACAATGCCATCAATCGAGCGTTGATTAACCAAGCTGGTGTACTGTCTAATACGGTTTTCAATGCCGTGGCAAGAACTTTCAAGGAAGGACAAATCCCACCAGATTATGTGGGCCCCTCCCATCATCAGCCAACGGCACCAGAGGTCACGGCTCCATCGGCAGCCTTGACGAATGCAAGTGCACAATCTGCCGTCCCTTCAAGTACATCGGGGACTACTGGTGCACTATCTATGCCGATGGCAACCAACCCACAAATTTCAGTTGGGCAGCATAAACTAACAACAGATATGTTGGCATCGGCAATGTCAGGGTTGACTCTTCCTCCCAACTGGTGGGGTTACGGTATGCCTCCAGAGTTGACGCCGGGAACATCACAAATAACTGACATGAGGGGCAAAACTCATATGACATCGGCACCTCCCAATGCGCCGGTGAACCAGAGTCCTCGGTATACCACAACTACTACTGCAAGGCCTCACACTGGAAATCCTCAAGATTCAATGTTCCAGATGCCCAACGCATCGGCAGAGTCAATGCTGATGCAACAGAGGCCTATGGCCCAGTCGGGGTATGTCAATTCAACGACGGTACCCAATTACCAATCATCGGCAGCACCTATGCCGATGAACGCTAATAATGGATGGCTTGGACAGCAAGCCTTTCCACAATCGCCCCAGCAGAGTTACCAGACTACAGGGTTCCAGCAAGGGCAGGTCTATCCCGGGTTCCAAGGTCAGGGGATTCCCAACCAGCCAATGAATTTTGGACAGCAACTCGGAGGACAGCCAATCGGTGGACAGCAGTTTGGTGGTCCGCAGATTGGAGGACAGGTGATCAATACAATGTTCCGTGCAGATCACGTCCCGAACAGACACGTGGAGGTTCGCCACCAAGTGCCAGATCCGCAGCCGCCTCATCGGCAAGATGCCGATGCATATTGGGCCGATAAGATTGCTGAAGTAATGAGGGAACAATTTGGGATAAAACCCAAAGTCAACACTTATTCTTATCGGACACCGTATCCTCCCGCGTATGATTTGATCCCGCTTCCACATCGGTACAAGGTACCGGATTTTACAAAGTTTTCCGGACAGGACGACACGTCAACCATGGAGCATGTCAACAGGTTCATTATTCAATGTGGAGAGGCTGGTAACAGGGACGAATTGAGGGTTCGTCTATTTTCATCATCATTGTCT
This sequence comes from Sorghum bicolor, assembly GCF_000003195.3. Taxonomy (NCBI): domain Eukaryota; kingdom Viridiplantae; phylum Streptophyta; class Magnoliopsida; order Poales; family Poaceae; genus Sorghum; species Sorghum bicolor. The sequence goes on along the minus strand of NC_012870.2, from coordinate 34,928,867 downwards.
GGATCGGCCTTTACTTGGTTCATATCGTTACCTCCCAACTCAGTAATTACTTGGGCCGATCTAGAGAAGCAATTCCACAAATACTTCTTCTCGGGGGTTCATGAGAAGAAGATCACCGACTTGGTCAAGTTGAGACAACGTAATGATGAGTCGGTTGAGGGATTTGTGCAGAGGTTACGAGAGGTCAAGAATAAATGCTATAGCCTGGTTCTGGATGATCGGCAGCTAGCCGATTTGGCTTTCCAGGGTTTGTTGCCACATATCAGGGATAAGTATGCCTCTCAGGAGTTCGAAAGTTTAAGTCATTTGGTGCAGAGGATTTCTGATCAAGACATCAAGCCTTTTGAGCCTAAGAGAGCATGGAATAAGAAAGTGTCATTTGTCGATGAAGCAACAAGCTCAGATTCTGATGAAGAACCAGTAATCGGTTTGGCAGAGTGGGTAAAAAACAAGAAGCCGATGTCTTGTCCTTTTGGGCAGAAGGAACCAGAGAAGTTTGCTTTTGACACCGCTAAGGCTGATAGGATATTTGACTTTCTACTTCAGGAAGGTCAGATCAAACTGTCACCTAACCATGTGATCCCATCTGCAGAAGAGTTGAAGAGGATGAGATATTGCAAGTGGCATAATGCAACTTCCCATGACACCAACGAGTGCAAAGTATTCAGACAGCAGCTGCAATCGGCTATAGAGTCAGGGAGAATCAAGTTTGACAGTTCCAAAGCCCAGAAGCCGATGAAGATAGACCAACATCCTTTCCCGACAAACATGTTGGATGCTAAGGGGAAGGCTAAGGTCTTAACATCGGAGACAGCTGAGAAGAGTGCATCGGTAGATCCTCAGCATCAAGTTACTACTGCCGATGCAAGAAGTAAGGGCTTGGTCCAGGAAGGAACTAGCTCAGGAAGGCTTCCTCGATCTGGTATCGTCATAACTCATAGAAGGCCTCGAGAAAAATGGCAACAACGGGAAGATCGGTATCGGCGCCAGCAGGAAGATTATCGACGGGAAGAAGAAAGACGCCGACAGGAGTGGAATCGGCACAGGGATCATTGGAATTGTCCATTCTTCATCCATTGTTCGGAGGAAAATATCAAGCTTCCTACTGTCAGAGACTGCCCTGAGTGCAACGGTTATGATCGGTACGATAGGATCGATCGGCATTATCATAATGATGAACGGCGATTTGATGGGCCGATCAGAGGAAGGGTGTCAGTTCATGACCGGCTGGGGGGCAGATATAGCGGGCACGACAGACTTAGTGACCGTGTCCAGTATTTTCCCAGGAACCAAGAAGAGCTCGAGGGAATGGCTGATGCGCGGGTTCCCGATGAATTCATATTTTGCAGGGATGCTAACACGCATCGTATGGAGTCAAGGGAGAACCGACGCCCGACGGCAAGGCAAAGGCCACTTCCTCCATGGTGCCCTGGAGGATTAACCAAGACACAGAAAAGGAGATTGCAACGTGAAAGGCAAGAAGAGCTAAACAAGGGAGAGAACTCTGGAAGTCGGCAGCCGTCAGACACTAAGAGGGAAGGTCCATCGGCAGGCGTCAACATGGTCTTCATGTTGCCGATGGAGTTTCTTGCACCAGCCAGTGATGATGAGTTGGAATTTTCTGATCAGATAGCTCAGTTGGCTCTGGATCCGATGACGGCTATCTTTGAGAAACCTGCCGATGACGAGAGGCAGCATCTTAAAGCTCTGTTCCTCAAAGGAAGGGTTGATGGGCAGCCAATGACCAAGATCCTAGTTGATGGTGGAGCTGCTATTAATATTATGCCATATGCAGTATATCAGAAGCTTGGGAAAGGGGATCAAGATTTGACCAAGACCGATATGATGCTCAAAGACTTTGAAGGAAACGTGTCTCCAGTCAAGGGGGCGATATGTGCAGAGTTGACCATCGGCAGCAAAACCTTGCCGACAACTTTTTTCGTGATCAGCGGAAAAGGTGCTTACAACTTATTATTGAGAAGAGATTGGATTCATGCCAATTGTTGTATCCCATCTACAATGCATCAATGCTTGGTTCAGTGGGTAGGTGACAAGATTGAGATTGTCCCAGGAGATTCTTCTTATGTTATCGTATCGGCAGAAGCGGATACTTACGAAAGGACCAGGTGCATTTCAGGAGAAGTTTGGGAGAAAGATTTTCTCAAAGTTGCCGATTATGAGATTCCACCGATCCAAGCAGTCGGTTCTGACGACGGTTTTTAATGGATAGATTCGCCGATGATGGAAAATTAGGCCAGGGATTCACATCGGCCGATGATTTGGTAAAAATAGATATAGGTAGTGGTGATAAGCCTAGGCCTACTTTTATTAGCGCTAAATTAGATCCTGAGAGTAAGCAACAATTGACTAGTTTGTTAAAGGAATATAAAGATTGCTTTGCTTGGGATTATACCGAGATGCCTGGTTTAGACCGATCAATTGTTGAACATCGGTTACCCATCAAGTCTGGATTTCGGCCACATCAGCAACCAGCCCGCCGATGCAATCCTAACATTCTACCTGATATTAAGGCCGAAATCACCAAACTTATTGAAGCCAAGTTTATTCGGCAGTGTCGGTATGCCGAGTGGATTTCCAATGTTGTTCCGGTTTACAAGAAGAACGGGAAGCTTCGGGTGTGCATTGATTTCAGGAATCTCAATAAAGCTACGCCGATGGATGGATACCCAATGCCTGTCGCCAATCTATTGGTTGATGCTGCGGCTGGTCATCAGGTCATCAGCTTCATGGATGGTAATGCAGGTTACAATCAAATATTCATGGCGGAGGAAGATATTCCAAAAACCGCATTCAGGTGTCCCGGTCATGTTGGGCTATTTGAATGGATAGTCATGACTTTTGGGTTGAAGAATGCTGGTGCTACTTATCAAAGGGCTATGAATTTTATATTTCATGAGTTCATCGGCAAGCTCGTAGAGATTTATATTGATGATGTGGTGGTTAAGTCTGGAGATTTCTCAAAGCATCTTGCCGATTTACAAAAAGTGTTAGAGTGCACAAGGAAGCATGGATTGAAGATGAATCCCAACAAGTGTGCATTTGGTGTATCGACAGGGCAGTTTCTTGGTTTCATGGTACATCAGAGGGGTATTGAAATTAGTCGAAGATCTATTGATGCCATCAATAAAATAGTGGCCCCTACCAACAAAACCGAGCTCCAATCCTTGATCGGCAAGGTAAATTTTATCAGGAGATTTATATCAAATTTGTCTGGTAGGATTCGTGCTTTCAGTCCTCTTCTTAAATTGAAAGCCGATCAAGAGTTTATTTGGGGAGAAGAACAGCAGTTGGCTCTGGATGAAATCAAGAAGTATCTAGTAAATCCTCCAGTTCTAGTTCCACCTCAACAAGGGAAGCCCCTCAGATTGTATTTATCTACCGATGGATCGGTTATCGGTTCAGCTTTAGTTCAAGAATTTGAAGGGAAAGAAAGGGTAATTTATTATTTGAGTAGGAGGTTGATTGATGCTGAAACCAGGTATTCGGCCATTGAGAAACTATGCTTATGCTTATATTTTTCATGTATCAAGCTGAGACATTACTTGTTATCGGCCGAATGCACTGTTGTTTGCAAAGATGACGTGGTCCGATACATGCTATCTATGCCGATTATGAGTGGTAGGATCGGTAAATGGATTTTAGCGCTGTCGGAGTTCGATTTGCGTTACGAATCGGCTAAGGCAGTCAAAGGGCAGATTATGGCCGATTTTGTGACTCAGCATTGCGGTCTAGTGGAAACCTTGGAAATTGTACCCTGGACGCTCTTCTTTGATGGATCTACCTGTGACCGGGGGGCAGGAATCGGCATTGTATTAGTTTCCCCTAAGGGGAGGAAGTATGAGTTTTCCTTGCCGATTGTTGCCACATCAACAAATAATCAGGCTGAGTATCAAGCTCTGATCAAGGGATTGGAGTTGTTAAGAGAAGTTCGTGCTGATGCTGTTGAAATATTCGGGGATTCTATGTTGGTTATAAATCAATTGGCCGGAAGCTATGAATGCCGAAGTGAAGTTCTCATAACTTATTTCGAGAGAAGTATGCAACTGTTAAAGGAATTCAAGGATTTCCGATTGGAGCATGTTCCCCGATTGCATAATGAAGACGCTAATTGTAACACCCCAGTGTTATGGTTGCATCAAACATGTGCATAGCATGAGCATCATCATTTATTCAAAGCATCCATGATCATCATCTATCTTGGGACATGGCATCCTTTGCAAAAATGTGTTTTAAATGGCTTAGATAGGCCTCCTATGCTTATGTTTGAGTGAACAATGCTTGTGTTTGTGCTTAATGCCTTGGTAAATAGCTTATCTATGCTTAACTTATTCTTGGGAGCAATGTTCATGTTGATCACTTCTCCAAAATAATCACTTAAGTCTTACTTATGCAAATAGGCCCTAGAAACCTCTTTTGCTTAGGCTTTTAAAAAGTGTTTCATAAAATGTTTGCATGTCAAAACTTCCTACAGCAAAGTTGTAGCAAATTTTATAAGGAACAAAAGTTGTTTTATGGCCATCTCATGAAAATGATCACAAATAGCTCAAAAGTGGCCCACAAGGCAGTTTTGGGGCTGTTTTCCACACTTGGAAAATTTTCTAAGTCCCCGGGTGGTTTGCAGTTTGCGTGATCGATTTTGGGAACTCTATATCTTTCAATCCAGGCCGATCTAGTCTTTGCTCTAGTTGACAAAGTTGTAGATCTCGTCTAGTACTCCAAGTTTGTCAACTACGCCATCTCCTAATTCGCTCTGGTTTGGGAGATAATCACCGGTGAAGTCGCTCTGTCAGTCGGTCGATGCACTGTCTGAATCGACTTGGACCTCGTCGACGTGGCCGACCGCCGGCAGCGCTCCGTCGCCATTTGGCGCCCGTACGCCGTTCCTGGCCCCGCCTGTCAGCCCTCGTCGCGTGCATGACCACCACGGCGACGCCCCGAGCGCGTGGACGCGTCCATTTCGCTCTGCCTCGCCCTCTCTCGCCTGAACCTCGCCCGCAGCGAGCTCTCCGCCGCGAGCTCACTCCGGCGAGCTCGTGTGCGCTCCTCTCTGCGTTTCCGTCCACCAAACTCCACCCAAAGCTCCGCCGTGAGCCGCTCTCCAAGCTTCACCCTCTAACTCGCCGAGAAACCCACCGGTGAGCCGACATTTCTTTCTTCCCCCAAATCGGTCCGCCGTGACCCTCTTCTCCGGCGAACTCAATGCCGAGCGTTGTGAGGCTTCTCACCGTCTTTGGTTAGGTCCTAGAGGTAGCTTAGGTCCTTAGCGAGCTTTTGCGCCACCTGGTGGACGCTCTACCGGGTTCTCCGTCGCCGGACACGGTGCGCAGCGCCGCCGTGCTTCCGCCGGAGTTGGGTGCTCCCGTGGCCAGCGCTTTCCACGGGGATCCAGGCCAAGCCGTGTACTTAGGAAGCTTCGCCCTAGTCTGCTGGTGCTGTAGAGGGCTTTAGGTCACGCTCTACCGGCCTGAGGGCTCCGGCGTAACGCCGAGCACCTCCGCCGAGCCGCCATTGCCGACGGTGAGTCCCTTCCGGTGGCTCCGCCGTGGCAAAAGTGGGGTCAATCGAGTCGTTAGGGTGTGGGGATCACGTTGATGCCCTGGGTTTGGCCGGAGACCTCGCCGTCGCGGAGAAATCGCCGGCGAAGATCACCTCGGCCGCGAGGAAGAAGAGCCTGACGGGTGGGACCCCCTGTCAGCGACCCTCTCTTTCCCTCCTTTTCTTTTATTCAAAATCCTGATTTTTGGCTTTCTTGCAAAAATCATATCTCCTGTTTCTGAGATCCAAAAATTGTGAAACAAATTTTGTGTTGTTTCTTGAGATGGCTAGTATTTAACAAAAATATAAAATGAATCATGTTTTCTGAGAAATTATTTATTAAGGATTTAATCTTGTTATTCATGGATAAATGCATATCTCTGGTTTTACTGATTAGTTTGCTCTGAAATTTTTATAGTGGTCTTTGCATGGCATTAGAGTGCTCTGATAATTATTTCATGATTTTTGGAGCACTGCAGTTGTGATATGTAATTTGTGTTTGAAATATGGCTTGTTTCTTTAATTAAATCATATAAAATAATTGGTGCTTATGCTGGTGTTCTACTTTGGTAGTAAACTTGTTTATGGTATTCCTAAGATGCAAATAATCTGAAATCTGTTGTTTGACACCATATGAGTCATGTTTATGAATTTATGAAATAAATGCCTTGATACATGTTAAATGCATATCTTTAAATTGGCATGTGCAATGGTCCTGAAATTTTTATGGTGTTGATCTGATGTTATACTTGTGCCTCTGTAATTTTTGTAGATTTTTCTGAGCACTTTAACTAATATCTTGTAAATATGCCTTACCTAAAATTAATTAATAAATGCCTTGTTAAGTAATTGTTTTGGGGTTTTCAACTGATGATCTGGTGACCTTGTAATATGTTTGTGCCCATGAGTCTTATGGTTGGCTTAGTTTGTGTTTTGATCATGTCATTAAATAATTAACTATAGGGTTAAATGCTGTCTGGACAGCAAGTGAATAATTTAACTTTGCTTAATGATAATTTGACTTTCTGTGAAACTTGTATAAAACAAAGTTGTTCTAAACTTGTTGAACTAACTGTGGTTCAAATTTGAGGTCATTTGGCCAAGTAGTTTAAAAGTTACAGCTGTTCCAAGTTAGGTTCCAGAAATAGGGGTTCTCTGTTTTTCTGGGACAGAACCTGGAACTTTGTTAAAATGACTAGTTTAATGTTTGAATCTTGCTGTCATGTTTAAAGATGAGTTGTAGATAATTTCCTAAGCTTTCCAGAATGTCCTTACTCATGTTTGTTGGACCTGTCTATCTATACTTATGATTTATTTACTGAGCATACTTGTTTTATGTTGCTTGCTGCTTTAGTGCCATGATAGGTTTTGGGTTATGTTAACTTGTTTATTCTTGTGAGTTAGTATAACTCTTGTTCCGTAAATGAGTGTCCAGTGAGTTGCTTGTGCTATTAAGCATTTATCTGTAGCATGTGCACTTTCTCATTCATCGAGCATGCAATAGGTGCACCGGACGTGGCAGTTTCCTTCGAGCTCCAAGCGAACCCCGAAGGCCAGGAAGGCAGCCAGGAGGTGGAGGTCCAGCAAGTCGGACTCGAGGAGCCCGAAGAAGAAGTTGAGTGCCCAAGTCACGAGCCGGCATCGTTCGTGAAAGGCAAGCCCCGGAGCATTTTAAGCCTCCTCTATTTTCGAAAGTTTACTAAATACGTTATATCTATTGATGCATTACGTATAGGAGTTGTGATGAAACTGTTGCTGCATTCTACTCTATCCTTGTCCAGATAACTTACCCTCCCTGGTTGTAGAGTTAGGTTCGAGTAGCAGCTTAGCTATGCTTTAATCGGTAGAAGTCGGGTGATATCCTGTCATCCGCGCGATATAGGGTTGTGTCGGGTCGCGATGGTCTATATGTGCTATCGTGGATGGAACCTGGTTAATTTGACTTAAGCCGGGCGGAGTTTTGCAAGTGTGTAGTAACTCCGTCTGTGGCAGCTAAGGACCGATCGTTGTACGTCCTCTTGTCATGTTGAACGCATGCCTGACACTTAGTTGGCCGGATAACTCGTTCCGACCGCGAAGCCGAGTAGTATGACTCAGGCCGGAAGACCGGCAAGTATAAAGTGCGCACTACCGGAGGAAGTGCGGTGTGCGGGGGACCATTGGCGTAAGTCCAAAGGCAGGTGAGTTAAAATTCCTGACCTCCCTGGCAGAGTGGTAGCCCTGGGAGTGCGGCGCTGATCGGAGCCGCGATTTCTGAGTCGTACCAAAGGTGACCCTTTGGCTCTCCGGCAGGGGATGCTTGGGTGAGTGCTAGGAATAAACCTCCAGCTGGATAGGAATTCGATTCGAATCGCCGTCTCTCCCGGTTAGTGAGAACTTGACAGAGCAGCGGCAAACGTAGCATTCACTAATGAACTTGGTTCATGATAATGCTGATAGCAAGAAGAATATATGATGAAAATTGATATGGTTACTATTGTTTGTAATAATGAAATGATGTGTTGTAGTACAGGTGCTAATCTAGTGGTAGGCTGATGATAAATAAATTTGATGCTCTTAAAATGATTTAGTTGTAAGTTAAGCTTTTGGCAAAAGGTGAGTCAACCAGCTCCACTTAAAAATTCAGCCTTGCATGATCCTTGGTGTCTTTTATGTTTTCCTAGACGGGTAAGTCTAGCTGAGTACATCCTCGTACTCAGGGTTTACTCCCATCTGTTGCAGATGATATCTTCTATGACGGTTTCTGCAAGACCTGTCTCCATCCCGCTGGGGATGAGGACTAACCGTTGGGCACGGTTCTCTAATCTTCTCGTCTATGATGCTTTTGGAAGGATGACCTAGACTCTGGCAGTAACAAACTTGTGAACTGAACTTTGAACAAGTGTGTGTACTTATTTTGCTTCCGCTACTTCGAACATGTGTTGTAATAACTTAATACTCCGATGTGGTGCCGCTTCGACGGCAACGAATGACTATGTAACAATCGTTGTGTTTATGTTGAACTATTACGATCTTGGTTTGTTGCGAGTTGGTTTGAAGTCCTTCGTGATTTCGATTGACTACCGGGATTATATGGGCTCAAGTCTAGAAATGTGATTGCTTGACGATCGTTTCTGCACTTGAACTCTTATAATTTGGTCGGTTCTGTGACACTAATCGGTTAGCTCAGCATGCCTCGGGATATCAGCCAATGATTAATGCGACATCGGCAGTCGGTGCCGGTGATTGGAGGACAAAAATTATTGATTATCTAAAAGATCCATCCAAAAAAGTTGAAAGACGGGTTCGATTTCAAGCAACCAAGTATGTGCTCCTTGAAAATGAATTGTATTATTGAACTATCGACGGAATTCTTCTCCGATGCTTGGGTGATGATGAAGCTAGAAGTTTGATGGGGGAAATTCATGAAGGAGTGTGTGGAGCGCATCAGTCAGCTTTTAAGATGAAGTGGATGATTCGAAGGAATGGATATTTTTGGCCAACCATACTTGAAGATTGTTTTAAATATTTCAAGGGATGTCAAGGTTGTCAAAAGTTTGGTAATATCCAGAGAGCACCCACATCGGCTATGAATCCTATAATAAAGCCTTGGCCGTTCCGGGGATGGGCCATCGATCTGATCGGCCAGATTTATCCACCATCTAGCAAAGGGCATAAGTTCATTCTAGTTGCCACTGACTATTTCACTAAGTGGGTTGAAGCTATTCCTTTGAAGAAAGTCACATCGGCCAATATGATTGATTTTGTGAAGGAGCATATTATTTACCGATTTGGGATTCCCCAAACGATTACTACCGATCAGGGCACCATGTTCACATCGGGGGAGTTCGATGAATTCGCAATCGGTATGGGAATTAAAGTGTTGAATTCTTCTCCTTATTATGCTCAGGCCAATGGGCAGGCCGAAGCGTCTAACAAAGGAATTATCAAGCTTATTAAACGAAAGATTGAAGAAAATCCTAAGCAGTGGTATACATTATTAAATGAAGCATTGTGGTCTTATCGGATGGCTTGTCATGGATCGACCAAGGTATCACCCTATCAATTGGTGTATGGACATGATGCAGTGTTGCCTTGGGAAATTAAGGCTGGATCTAGGCGATTATCTTTTCAAGATCAATTAACTTCCGATGGTTATGCCACTTTGATGACCGATGAATTGGACGATCTAGCAGGGCATCGGTTAAAAGCTTTAATGAGTATAGAAGAAAATAAGAAGAGAGTTGCTAGATGGTATGATAAGAAAGTGAAGGCTAAAGAGTTTGCCGATGGAGATTTGGTATGGAAATTAATTTTACCAATTGGGACCAAAAGTTCGAAGTTTGGAAAGTGGTCTCCTAATTGGGAGGGTCCTTATCGGATAAGTCGATCGGTTCCTGGTAATGCCTACATTCTAGAAACCCTCGAAGGAATTGAATTTCCCAGAGCATTAAACGGCAAATATTTAAAGAAGTACTACCCCAGTATATGGGTCGATGCATAGAAGTTTAGGTGCCGATAACACTCCTATCGTCTGGATCCAAATGCTTGGGGACAAGACTTGGTGTTTCAAAAGTTTAGGCGCCGATAACAGTCCTATCGGCTAGACTAAAAGCTGAGGAAGTAGGAAAGCGCAGATACAATGCCGATGGAAACTCTATGTGTTAAGCAGCGTCTGGATTGCCGATATAGCGCGTAGCCGAATTTGGTTGGCTGCTTCTATCTCCTTGATGTCATCATCGGCAGAACCTTCTATCGGCTTCAACTTCTTCTTCAGTTGGAGTGCTTTGCGACCATGAGCATTTCGCTCGCGCTCAAGAAGCCTGATGGTCTCTGGCAATTGGCTCTCTTCCTGTTGGGCTTGGGACAGAGCGTTCTCTACTTCCTTGAGCTCCGCCAACAGGGACTCTTTTCTTGCCGATAGATCGGATATCTTCTGCTTCAGCGCGTCTCCAGAAGATCTCAGGATACCGATGTTCTTGTGCTTCTCATCGGTCAAAAGCTTCTCTTTCCTCATTTCATCGGAGAGTTGAGTCTGAGCGGCTCTATCGGCAAGCCGCCGAGAAGCTCTTTGGTACTGCAGCTGGCGACTCTCCAGATGAGCGGCTTGGAACAGGATTTCTTCAACATCGGCTGGGATTTGGCCTCTGAGAGTTCTGAACAGGGTCTTGGTAGGGTCGGAATCATCAACCAATTGCGCTGTGTCCTGGTGAAGAAGAGCTGACAATTCTTCCAGCCTGACCCTGACCTCTGCCGATGTGATGCCGACCGTCTGAGAAGTGCTTGCTTCTTCACCTTCTTCTTCAGAGAGATCAATGGCGAAGGAGAACAGGCTATCAGGAGAATCTTGTTCCTGGGAGGGAAAGCAAAATTAGCTCATACTTAGAGAATCGGGAAATAGTGCTAACGGTAAACGGTGACTTACTTACTTCAAGGCGATCTCTTGTCCTTGACTGGGAAGTGCTGACGGAGCTGCAGGCTGATCGGCCAAAGATGCCGATGGAGCTACAGGTTGATCGGCTGAGATTGTCGATGGAACAATATCAACTGAAAGAAGACAAAAGGAGTTATGAGGCTAGATAAGAATAAGTTCATCGGTAGCGATATTGTTAAAGTATGTTACCTGGAGGAGGGACAACGGTTGTCTGAATCGGGAGAACTGCCGATGGTATAACTGGACCCACTGGGCCAGTTGTTTGTTCGCCCGTGTCAGCTGATGTATCTTCTGTTTGAGATCCTTCCTGTTGGGGTTCTTCTATCTGTGGTGCTTCCTGCATAGGTGGGGGAGATGGTGCTTGCTGTGGCTGGGCTTCTGGAGAAGAAGGAGAAGACTCCACCGGAATTGGAGATACCGGAGGAGGAGGGGGAGTTGCTACCTTCTGGCGCTTTGTTCCAGTCTTAGCACCCGTGGTGCCCTTTCTCTTGGGTTGGCTAGACTGGGGGGCATCGGTACTCTCACACCTGGCTTTCGCCGATGCGCCGGTTTGCTGCAATAATGAACAATAGTTTATAAGCATAAATATAGCCGATATAAAGATAGTCAGCATAAAGGAAAAGATTTGACAGATTGCCTTGAAAGCCCGCGCAAGAGTGGGAGCAGCAACCGTTGGTGATGTCTGAGTTCTTCTGGTGGTGACTTTCCTGAGGCGTACACCCCGATGCACGATGGAAGCTAGAGTGGGAGCATTGTGGCCGATTGAGGAAATCGGGCCTGATGGAAACAAGTCGATCGGCCTGCCACTCCTGCTAACCAATGGAGGAATATTGTCAACCTGCAAAAGGAATACAAGGGTAAGCTGCCGATGGGGGTAATATTGAGAAAATGAAACGTTGGTTTGAGTTACTTACAGTGTCATCGGGAACTTCGTATTCGGAGTCAATCATGCCACGGTATGAAAGTGCCGATCTGCAGAATAGATGCTCTTTCCATTCTGCCCACCATAACTTGTATGCCTGAGTGATAAAAGCAGCCGGAACCCATTCTGACAGATTTACATCTATATCGGCGTTTGGTGGTAGTTGGGCTGCTCGAGTCCACTCAAGAAGGTTGTTGATAGTTTCTCTGGGTTTTATCACATCGGCATAAGGAAGTGCAATCGGCAACTGGCCGAAAGCTAACTGGCGAGCTAATGCCGATGGATTGTAAAATTCGTAAGTTTGAGGGGAGGTTTTTGTGCTACCAAAGAAATTCACTGGAATGATTTTGGGAGTCACAATTGCCATCATCACCTCATTGTCCCTGTCGAGAGCTTCATCAAATGGATTGAAGGTCAGAGGGAGCATGCTATCTGGGTCATCATAAGCCAACCATGGTCGTTCGTCTCTGGTCAAAACCCTCATACAGAGTCTGGAAGAATCGGCCGATCTGATCTGGATTACCCCCTGAACCAGGCAGAACTATGACAGCTTCGCCAAAGTTCAAGGGGGCGCGTGTTGCCGATTCCTCTTCACCCAATACATGGTTTTCAGCTATATCTCTTGGGAAACGCTGTGTGAACAGGTTGAAGTTGAGACGCTTGTGCAGATGCAGATTGAGCCACATGTTGACAAACCACCAGGGGCCTCCCAAGTTGCCAATGGATTGGCCGAGCAGAAGTTTCTGGGCTACTTGATGGAGAAGGTGGTAAGCAGCGCCAAGCAAGTATCGGCCGAGAGGGAATCGGCCACCGTTAGCCAGTCTTTCTGCTGCCGATAGGTAGACAGAAGTCGGTCCTGCCGATCGACCACAGAATACAAACTTGTCCAGCCACATGTTCAGAAAGGTGGTTTGTTCCTTTATGGTGACAGATCCTTTCCCACGGTACTTCTGAATGTACCCCGACCAACCGCCGATAGCGCGAGTCTCCACTTTGGCACTAGGGGCAGTATCAAAAAAGTGGGTGCTATCGGCAGAAGATATATCTAGACCAGTAAGCATGGCTACATCGGCAAGAGTAGGAGAAGCAGGGCCGTGGCCAAAGGCAAAAGCATTGAGGGTGTCTGACCAAAAGTAGGATGCAGCTATCAGCAGTGACTCGTTCCTATGCATATCGGTAATGGACAATCTAATGCATTGGGCTAGATTCCTTTCACCCCACTGAACTTCATTAGAGTTGCTGACCCTCAAGAACCAGTCTTTCCACCCTACAGTTGGGCTGGGCCAAGAGCGGAAGGTGTCCTTCCACAGATCTAAGGAAAAATTTTCGGCTCTGAAGGGGATCCTGTTGGTTTCTGCGTTGATAAGGTCAGTTGGATCTGGGTCCCCTAGAGGGCCGAGGCATTGAAGGTGTGGTTGATCGGTGGGGATGACAATTTTGTTGGACAATTCCTAGTGATTTTGGGCGTAAAAAGAAATACAAAGGGGAAAGAAAAGGAAGATGTTCAGTAAAATGAATTGCGAGTGAACAGGGATATGAAGAAAAATACAGAAGACGGGGTGGAGATTTGACCTCAGGGACGACGAACCCGACGGCCATCTTGCTGCGAAGGAAGCGTGTGAAGGCGCCGGAGTTGATGAAGAGGGGTACTTGTCGGAGACCTTAGGAGTTTTTGGTGGCGCCGCCGCTGGAAAAGTAAAGTTGGGTAGTAGAATGGTGTGATGGGGAAGGAGTACCCAAGAAGGAACTATTTATAGGACAAGATGGGCAAGGGCAAATCCGACTTATCTCTTTGCCGCATCCGAGAAATCCGAGGGTACTCAGGTGGATATGGTAACTGTTCGCACGGTAATCCAGGGATTGTGCAGGTGATTTGACGGGAAGCGGTCATTATCTGAAGATATTTTACTGTGCGAGATCTCCTGGTCGGTCCATCGGCGATATTCTATAACGGTCATATTGCCGATGGGCGGATAGAGGGGAAGTAACCGTTTTTGTGAATATCCTGGTCAGAACATCGGCAGATCTTTGTAACGGTATTGTTGCCGATGTACGACTGAGAAAGATGCCCGTTTAGGAAGTTGGGGATTTCGAGGAATCTGCGGAGGATTAGGATCAGAGTTGTCCAGATTGAGGTTGTCGGTTACCAGATTAGGAGCATTAATTGCGGGAGGAAGCATCATTACTGCAGAGAATTTCGGAGCATTAATAGTTTTATACTCCGAAACTGGGGGGCATGTGTTGACACCGTTTTTGGGCGCGTGACTAGGATGGCAGGATAAGGTGGCAGTACGATGTTTACAAAGCGGGTTGCCGATGAGGATGGTTGCCGATGAGGGAGAAGTTGAATGTGACTAAGTCCACAGGCAGTAATATGGTGCCGATGGCTAGATAAGAAAGTCTGCCGATGACTATGGCAAAGGATCTGCCGATGATGCAAAGGAGGAGTCTGGAAGCTGCCGGTCGTTATGTGGAGGAGTTTCGGTTTGTCACGAGGGATAGTTTTGTTATTTCCTTAATTATTTGCATCGTTTTGTATACGGATTCCGTGTAATTTGGAATTCGAATTCTAATCGTGTCTGGTTGTAGCTCTTTGAGCAGGGTATAAATATAGACCCTAGGGCCTTGTAATAAGGAATCAATCAATCAAACACACGTTTTTACTCATATTCCAGCATTTACTTTTCGACGACTTCGTCATACTTTTTCCTTTTGTTACGAGTTCTTAGGAATTCGTCGACTTAAGCTCGGCGTGTTCTCAAGTTCCGCGTGAGTACCTCTTAGCCGTGACATCCGGGCGCATCGCTGTTGTCAGGACTAAAGTATTCGAGTTATCACCTTTGCCGATAGCAAGGTCAAATCGGCTGGCACGCCTTAACGTTTGAATCGGGTATTAGCCCTTTGTGTTTGCAGATCAGTTTTGCATCAACACCTCCTTCCTGCCTACACCGGCCGCTTAATCATGGAGCGCCCTGAGAACTTGACGTACGGCGTCGTCCAAGTCCACCAATCGCGGCTCGACCCCCTCCTCGACGCCTTGAAGCAATTACGCGGGGAAGGCCTGACCGCCGCTCTCGTCCTCTCGGCCGTCCATCATCGGAGGGTTCTCCCGTTGATGTCTCGGCCGCTGAGGATGGATGAGATGGGTCTTGGCGTTTCGTCCCGGGACCACGAGGCGTGCCGAATGTCCAACGAGGATCCGGCGGACGATGAGGTCGCGGTCCGGGTCAGGGCGGCCGTCGCCGGCGACTTCCAGCCGGAGCACGTCAACGGCTTTCCCATGAGGCCTGATGTGGGATCAATCGATCTGGTAAGTTCTTTTCTTGCATATGGCTTTGATTCTGGATTTCCTTCGATCCCTTTTTAAGCTTGTCTTTGCTCTCGCAGGGACCGATCGACGTTCGGTCCTCGAGGCCTCCAGTAAAGGAGGATGAGGTCGACCGCGACAAGCTGTGCCAGTCCGCTGAGAAGTAGAAGTCCGCAAAGGACTTAGAAAAGAAGAAGGAGAAGACAAAAAATCTCGATCGTCAAGCGTTAGAGGCGCGTCGAGCAAAGTCCAGGCAAAGGGGGGAGCCTAAAGAGGAGTCCCCCAGTGAGGTCGACGGTGGCGATGGCGACAACGACAGCGACGACTCTGAGGGGATGGCGTCTTGCCTCGACCGGATCCTCGAGGGTGCGCCTCAAGGCGACGTTGACGCCCCGCGGACGGGAGCACCAAAAGAAGGGCCAAGCGGGTCTCACCACTCCCGTGCTGACACCCCTCCCACGCCTGCGCAAAGTCAGGCCGTCCCGCGCCCCCAACGTCCCCCTGCGCCAAAGGCAGGCGGCCGGGCTAAGCCCCAGGCGACGGGGCCGTTGACCCGTGGCCGCGCCGCGGCCTCCGGAAAGGGGGAAACCGGCCGTAGGAGTGCTAGCCCTGGCGCTCGCCAGGTGGGAGATGCTGAACCGAGGCCTGTGCCCGTTCGTGAGGGGCCTGGAGCCTCGACGCGGGGCGGTTCGAGGCCTGTCGGTCGAGGCACCGGTAGGCGGGCCATCCTCCCTGTGGGGTAAGGTCTTCAACGCTGTGATTCTCATCTTCCTATGTCTTTGCGTTTTCTCGTGTAGCGGCCTCCCTTATACTCGTTTTTCTTTCTTCAGGTTGAAGCGGACGGTCGAGCAGGCCCAGCCCTCCATGACTAAAAGGCTTAAAGTGGGAGCGGCCTCCAAAGATTCGGGTTAGTGGCTCATTCACGTCGTCGTGGGAGTTATGTCGTTCTTGTGGCGACTGACCTTTGCTTTTGTGTGTCTTATAGGCTCCTCCGACCTCCGACCGGTGCCGAGAGCGCCCCGCCCCGTCCCCTGGTGAGCGAGTCCGCCCCATCGTCGCCAAAGTGGGTCGAGGCACCTCACCCCCAAGGGCAGGAGGGAGCCCCCGAGCCTCCCCAATCTAGGGTCGAGGGGGATCCTATCACTATAAGTGATGGGTCTGGCGGCGACGGGACTTCCAAGGTTGCCCGTCCTATGGACGAGGAGGCCCAGACATCTCTCGTCGTGAAGCGGACTCCCTGGCCTGCCGGGCTTCGCTCCATCGAGGAGGAGAGGAAGAAGGAGGAAGAGGAGCGTGAGCAGGAGACATGGCAGCAGCTGCAGGAGGAACAACGGCTGTAGCAGAAAGAAGGGGAGGAAGGGCATCCGACGGCCGGTCCCCAGTTCGAGGGGCTGCTGGAGCAGGACCGTCAACAGGAGCCGCAGGAGCTCCAGGAGCAGCAGCAGCAGGGGGGCCAGTACCTGGCGGAACTGCTCGATCCGCCCCAACCAGAGCCACTAGCGCCGCAAGAGCCTAGAAACCAGGAGGAGGGTCTGCCAGTTTTTGGTCCTCCGACCCCGTCGTGACTCCGTCCAGGGGCGCCCGCCTCGATCCCAGCAGAGTCGGGGCGGGTGGATGGCGTGGTCGCGCTCGCCTGTATGATGCGCACCCCCGTTGACCCCCAATCCGAGATCAGGCGTACGATCTACGGCATGGACGGAATCGCTCCGAGATTCCTTCGAGAGCGTCGGTCGTGGGAGGACCGTATTCCCGCCGAGGAGGACGAGGTTGGAACGTCAGGTGATGGTGGAGGCAGCGAGACCGGGACCTAGAAGACGGTGGACAACGACGAGCGGTTCCCCTCCCTCGTCGACTTGTTCCTGTGCCACGAGGGGTCGCTCGAGACCGTCGAGGAGCTCATCTGAGGCGTCAAGGCGCGCGCCGACCAGGAGATGGATAACTGGTGCCCCGACCGGATCCGCATCAGGGCTTCCACCGATCCGTCTAAACCCAACATTTTCCTGGACGACCGGAAGGAGGCCGAAAAATGGGAGCACGTCGAGGAGCTCCGCCTTTGGATGAAGCATACGGTGGGGCTCCTGTCCGACTTTGTTAACAACAGGCTCAGACCGGTCTAATTTGTAAGTATTTTTCAGTCATTAATCCTGATAGAACATTTGGTTTTGTGTACTAACTGCTCGATCGCCCGCTCACAGGACCTGAAGGAGACTTCCCGCATCAAGTCAAGCTTCATCCACGCCACGAGAGGAGGCTGGGAGCAGCTCCCCATCCTCAAGGACAAACTCCTGGAGTCGCAGGAGAAGCTCCTCAAGGCCTACAAAGATCTTTTGGCACTTGAGGAGGAGAAGAAGGAAAGGGAGGCTGCTCTGGCTGAGGCTCGAGAGTCCTCAAAGAAAGCGGTGGAAGAGGCTGCGCTCCTGAGGGAGCGGGCCATGACGGTCGAGGAGGCCGCGTCCAAGGCCCGGGAGGAGGCCTTGTCTTACAAGGACGTCGTTGCTGACCTGGA
Organism: Sorghum bicolor; assembly: GCF_000003195.3. Taxonomy (NCBI): domain Eukaryota; kingdom Viridiplantae; phylum Streptophyta; class Magnoliopsida; order Poales; family Poaceae; genus Sorghum; species Sorghum bicolor. The sequence continues at coordinate 34,911,163 of NC_012870.2, read as the reverse complement.
CAAGGAGAAGGGCCTCCTCCAGACTAAACTCGCCTTCGCCCGAGAAGCCTTTCAAAGGATGAAGGTGGAGTGCGTAAATGGCGAGATAGCCAGGAGCGCCGTGGAGGAGTCCAAAAAGAAGGCTATTGAGGATCTCGAGGCAGAGCGGGCTCGATCCCGCAGCCTCTCTGACGACGTCGATCGTTTGAAGAGAGTGCTGTTGGAAAAAGATGGGGCCATCGCGCAAGCCGGCGAGGCGATCGAGGATCTGCGCGTCGCCAACACCGAGCAGGTGCGCTCCCACAAGGAGATCGAAAGGGCCAATACCAACTTGGTTGGCGAGAACACGGCTCTGGAGGAGAGCATTTGTGGTACGTTTCTACTATCAAGTTTCTTTTCTGAGGTGTGCTTGGTGTTATCTAATTTCTTCATGTTGGTCCTTGTAGGGCTCAAAGATGAGCTGCTGGCCGCCCAAGTCGAGGCCCATTCCACCAGGACTCAGCTCGAGGGGGAGGTCACCTTGAATGGTCGTCTACGGACTGCGATAAGTGACCTCTCGGCCTCCTGGGAGCTCGAGCCTGTTGCCGAGTCGACGGAGGAGGCTCGAGGCGACGCACTCGTCAACCAGCTATGCTACCTTGGTGCTACGCTGAGGGGCCGGTTGCGGGACGCCCTCCATACCAGGGTAAAGCGGCCAATGGCGGTGGTCTGCTCAGGCTTTTCATATGATATGGAGGTGGTGTCCCACGGCTTTGTCACCGACATCTCGAAGACTGACGCGGACAACGAGGAGAGGCTCCACACCTTGATCGACGACGCAGAGGACCCTGGATAGAGGTTGGCCAAGTTGTTCGAGCCAGAAGTACTTCCTCCTGAGACTAGCTCAGGCGTGGGCGAGGATGGTGAGGGCCGAGACGCGGACTGAGGCCTGCGAGCCTACTCTAGGTGCTGAGGCCCCTTGTATAGTACTTTGCTAATCCATCTTAAGTAATACTGTGTCTTTAAGTGGTTGCAAGATTTCTGTGAATGTTTATCTGTCTTTCCGCTCGAGGTTCCTTTGTTTCTTTTTGCGTCTATGTTTGTAATTCTCATTTGGTCTTTTGTTAAGGCGATCTCGATTACCTCGAGGGTGAGGAAGCGAGTAGAGATACCGTAGCCCGGAGGCGTAGGAGTCCTCAGGCTCGTTTTTCCTCAGCCCTTAAGGGGCTCGAGGTGCCTCCACTACTCGACCGCGTGAGATTTACTCATAGGAATGAGAGAATTTCCTCGTTTTTCACCATTTGGAGGGGGGTCCCCCCTGCTAGCCCTCGAGAGTGTATCGACTATGATGGGTCATAGTTGGTACTCCCTTCTAACGTTGAAATTTTGATCAACAAAAAAAGGCAAATTACTCGAGGGAAAGATCTTTTTCATTCATGCGTTCATTCATAAGGCCTTGGTACAGAAAGTACATTGGAACATAAAGCTTTGAAATTCTTGGGGTAGAATCGACGTAGCTGTTCAATGTTCCACGCGTTGGTGAAGATCGCTCCTTTTTCATCCACTAGCTTGTATGTCCCCGGCTTCAAGACCTCGGCCACTACGCATGGGTCCTCCCAAGGTGGAGTCAGCTTGTGGCATCCTTGATTGCTTTGCCGCCGCCGTAGGACGAGGTCGCCCACATTCAGATCTCTCTTGCGCACGTGTTTGTCGTGGTAGCATCGAAGCTTCTACTGGTATCTGGCATAGTTGAGGAGGGCCATTTCTCGAGCTTCCTCAAGTTGGTCGACCGCATTCTCTCGAGTTTCTTTATTTGACTGCTCGTTATATGCTTTGAGTCGAGGGGACCCATATTCGAGGTCCGTCGGGAGCACGGCTTCAGAGCCATAGACCATGAAAAATGGGGTATATTTTGTGGCTCTACTTGGCATCGTTCTTAAGCTCCATAGCACCGAAGAAAGCTCCTCGACCCATTTCTTGCTGAATTTCTTCAAGCGGTTGTAGATCCTTGGTTTGAGCCCCTACAAAATCATGCCGTTCGCACGCTTGACCTGGCCGTTAGTTCGAGGGTGGGCCACTGCGGACCAGTTCACACGGATGTGATGCCAATCGCAGAAGTCCAAGAACTTTTTGCCGATGAACTGAGTGCCGTTGTCGGTGATGGTGACGTTGGGAATCCTGAACCGATGGATGATGTCGGTGAAGAAAAGGACGACTTGCTTGGAGCGGATGTTTGTGATGGGTCGAGCCTCGATCCATTTGGAAAATTTGTCGATGGCCACCAACAAATTGGTGTACCCCCCTTTCGCCTTCTGTAGAGGTCCTACTAAGTCGAGCCCCCACACCGCAAATGGCCATGTGATGGGGATCATCTGGAGAGCATGGGCGGGCAGATGCGTCTGCTTGGCGTAGAATTGGCACCCATGGCACGAGCGCACGAGCTCGATGGCATCAGCTACGGCTGTTGGCCGGTAGAAGCCTTGACGGAAAGCGTCCCCTATGAGGGTCCGTGGAGCAGCATGGTGGCCACAAGCCCCCGAGTGTAGATCCTCGAGGAGTTTTCAGCCTTCTTCTATGGTGATGCAACGCTGCAAGATCCCCGTTGGGCTTCGTCGGTATAACTCATTGCCTTCGCCGTAGATCACATAAGATTTGGCCCGTCGAGCGATACGGCAGGCCTCGGCTCGATCTTCCAGTAGCTCGCAGCGGATTAGGCAGCCAAGGAATGGCGTGCGCCAGTCAAACGGTCGACTGGGCTGCTGTTCCACCTTCATTACCTCAGCTGCCATTAGTAGCGCTTCGACGGTGTTGGTTTGCTGGGCAGGAGCAGCTTCGACACCAGCCCCCGAGCCCAAGTCGATGGATGGCTCGTGTAGATCTCTCGAGAACTCGTCAGGCAGGACCGTGCCTCGAGTCGACGCGATCTTAGCGAGTTCGTCGGCCGCCTCGTTGTAGCGTTAGGCTATGTGGACGAGCTCGAGGCCGTGGAACTCGTCCTCGATTCGACGGACCTCCTTGCAGTATGCCTCCATTTTCGGGTCGTGGCAGTTCGAGGCCTTCATCACTTGGTCGATGACGAGCTGGGAGTCACCTCGAACGTCGAGGCGTCGGACTCCTAACTCAATGGTGATCCTCAGACCGTTGACAAGGGCCTCGTACTCCGCGACGTTGTTGGATGCAGCAAAATGAATCCTGATGACATACCTCATATGAACACCCAGGGGAGAGATGAATAGCAGGCCGGCCCCAGCTCTAGTTTTCATAAGAGACCTATCAAAATACATCATCCACAGCTCCACCTGAACCTAAGCCGGGGGGGAGCTGGGAGTCTGTCCATTCCGCGACGAAATCTACCAGGGCTTGTGACTTGATAGCTTTATGGGGCACATAAGTGAGGGTCTCACTCGTGAGCTCGACCGACCACTTAGCGATTCTTCCCGTGGCCTCCTGACTTTGGATGATCTCACCCAAGGGGAAGGACGATACCACCGTGATAGGGTGGCCTAGGAAGTAATGTTGCAGCTTGCGTCGGGCGAGGATCACGGCGTAGATTAGCTTCTGGATCTGTGGGTATCGTGCCTTGGTCTCCGAGAGCACCTCGTCGACGAAATAGACTGGCCTCTGGACCGGCAGCGCATGCCCCTCTTCCTGCCTCTCGACCACCACAGTTGCACTGACGACCTGGGTCGTCGAGGCAACGTATAAAAGTAGAGGTTCTGCGGGTTGAGGCCGGACTAGGACTGGCGCAGAAGACAGCGTTTTCTTCAAGTTATCGAGGGCTTCCTCGGCCTCGGGGGTCCAGGAGAATCGCTCAAATTTTTTCAAGATTCGATACAGCAGCAATGCCTTTTCTCCCAACCTTGAGATAAAACGACTCAGCGCCGCTAAGCATCCCGTGACTCTCTGCACGCCCTTGATATCTCGGATTGGCCACATTCTCGTGATGGCCGAGACTTTCTCGGGGTTGGCCTCGATGCCACGCTGGGAAGCGATGTAACCCAGGAGCATGCCTCGAGGCACACCGAAAACACATTTCTCGGGGTTGAGCTTGATCTGGTTGGCGCGTAAGCAATTGAAAGCAACCTCGAGGTCCTGAATCAGTTCTCCCCGTTGCTTTGACTTGACGACGATGTCGTCGACGTAGGCCTCGACCGTCGTCCCTATGTGCTTGCCAAACACGTGGAGCATGCAGCGCTGATACGTGGCTCCCATGTTTCGAAGCCCGAATGGCATGGTTACATAACAATACATCCCAAAAGGCGTAATAAAAGATGTCGCGAGCTGGTCGGACTCTTTCATTTTTATTTGATGGTAACCAGAATACGTGTCAAGGAAAGAAAGGGTTTCACATCCCACAGTGGAATCGACAATTTGATCGATACATGGTAATGGAAAAGGAACTTTCGGACATGGTTTATTTAAACTCGTATAATCGACACACATCCTCATTTTCCCATTCTTTTTCTTAACTAGTACAGGATTTGCTAACCAGTCGGGATGGTGAACCTCCTTGATGAATCCAGCCGTCAAAAGCTTGTGGATTTCCTCACCAATGATCTTGCGCTTCTCCTCGTCGAAGCGGCGCAGCCGCTTCTTCATTGGCTTGGAACCGGCTCGAATCTCCAAGGAGTGCTCGGCGACTTCCCTCGGTATGCCTGGCATGTCCGAGGGACTCCATGCAAACATGTCGGTGTTCGCACGGAGAAAGTCAATGAGCACGACTTCCTATTTGGGGTCGAGGTTGGCGCTGATCGTCAGCACCTTGCCGTCGGAGTTGTTGGGGTCGAGCGTGATCTTCTTGGTTCCTTTTGCTGGCTCGAAATTGCCCGCGTGGCGCTTGGGCTATGGAGCCTCTGCGGCCAGGGCCTCGAGCTTCGAGGCAAGCTTGGTGGAACACTCGACAGCTTCCCCATACTCGACGCATTCGACGTCGTACTCGTACGCGTGCTCGTAGGAGGAGCTGACGGTGATGACGCCCTTGGGTCCGGGCATCTTCAGCTTCAAGTAGGTGTAGATGGGAATAGCCACGAATTTGGCGTAGCCCGGGCGCCCAATGATGGCGTGGTACGTGCCTCGGAACCCCACCACCTCAAAGGTGAGGGTCTCCTTTTTGAAATTGGCCGCCGTGCCAAAGCAGACCGGTAGGTCGATTCGACCTACCGGTAACGCCTTCTTCCCGCATACGACACCATGGAAGCCACCGGCGCTTGGTTGGAGCTGCGCCCTGTTGATGCCGAGGAGGTCAAGGGTCTCGAGGTAGATGATGTTCAGGCTGCTGCCGCCGTCCTTCAGCACCTTCGAGAGTCTGGTGTTAATGATGATGGGGTCGACGACGAGCGGATAGACGCCAGGGGTGACTACCTTGTCGGAGTGGTCGTCTCGATCGAAGGTGATGGGGGTGCTCGACCAGTTGAGGTACTGGGGCACCACCATTCTTGCCACAAAGACCTCACGGCATTCCCTCTTGCGTTGCCTTGCGGTCAGCTGCGTCGAGGGTCCGTCGTAGATCATGTAGCAGTCGTGGACGGTAGGGAAACCATCGTCGTCTTTGTCGTCCCCTTTGTCGCCATTCTTCTATTTCTTTGGGTTGTCACGGGCGTCCTTCTTGAAACCCAGGCCATCGAAGTGCTTTTTCAGCATACGGCAGACCTTGAGCTTGTGGTTTGCCCCTCCCTTGTTGTAAGGGCATGGCTCCTTTAGCATTTTGTCGAAGATAGCCCCTTCTGGGGGCCCTCGAGGCCTTTTTCGTTCCATGGCGGCGATGAGATCGTCGTCGAGGTCCTCCCACTGGAACAGCCACGTCTTCTTCTTCTTCTTTTTGTTCTCCTTAGGCCCTCGACTAGGGCCCTCATCATCATCGGCGGTTGGCTTGCCTTTCCTTCCTTCACAGCTAAAGAAGGCGTCGACCGCTTCTTCCCCTGCTGCATAGTTTGCCACTACGTCCATCAGCTCGTCGACGGTCTAAAGTCGATTTTGACCTAATTCCCGCACCAAGTCTCGACTGGTGGTACCAGAGACAAAGGCCAGGATGACGTCATGGTCGGGGATGTGTGGCAGCTCGGTGCGCTGCTTTGAGAAGCGTCGGGCATACTCTCGGAGGGTTTCTCCCAACTTCTGCTTGCATTTGCTGGGGTCCCACGAGTTGCCGGGTCGTATGTAGGTTCCCTTGAAGTTGCCCTCGAACACCCTGACCAAATCAACCCAGTCATAGATCTGGTTGGCCGGGAGCTCCTCGAGCCATCTGCGGGCGGTGTCGGAGAGGAAGAGTGGCAGCTGTCGGATGATGGCTCGATCGTCCCCTCGAGCGCCTCCTAGCTGACATGCTAGCCTGAAATCTGCGAGCCATAGCTCTGGCTTGGTCTCGCCGTTGTATTTTCCGATGCTAGTCGGGGGTCGGAACGGGCTGGGCAGCGGCGTGCTGCGGATCGCCCTACTGAACACCCTTGGGCCCGGTGGCTCCGGGGCCATCCGGTCCTCGTCGGTGTCGTACCTTCCGCCGTGGTGAGCGCTGTAACCGCGCTCCTCTGCGTCCCCATACCGACGGCGTCGATTCTCGTCGATGTCGCGTTGTGCGTCGTGTCGACGTCGGTTGTCGACGGGGAGGACGAGTGTGGTCTTTTTCCCTTGAGGGGGCGGCTGCTGATGGACTGATACCTCTTTTTCATTCTAGGCTGGCTCATCACGCCTTTCTGTAGCAGCCCCTCGACGTCGGGAGGCCGAGCTTTCTGCTTGCTGAACTGCCGCCACTTGGAGCAGAGTCTGCACCTCGTCTTGGATGCGCCGCGCTTGGGAGTTCGAGGGCTCGGGCATATTACGCAACAACATCGTTGCTGCCACAACGTTCTGGCCTGCTCGAGGGAAGCGGCTGACAGGTTGTTCTGGATCCCCGTCCCCAACGATCTACCTATGTACCTCTCGAGCCCGTCTACGGACACTTCCGCCAACCGGGTAAGGCAGGTCCTGCTCGAGGATCTGCTCGAGCAGGATGAGGCGCTCATGATCTTCGTCAAGTTTTGTCTTGAGCTCTCGTAGCTGCGCAAGTTGCACGGCTCTGTCTTCCTGTGGATGGGGGGTCGACCTGACCGTCGTTCCCAGGCGTCCTGGGGTCTTCCCTTGCTGTAGGGGCTCGTCTCGTCGGTGGTTTCCACCGCCCCATCGATATGGAAGCATTCCCTAGTAGGGTCGTAACTGTCGGTCTCAGAGTCGGAGTCCGGCTCAGCGGCGTAGAAGCATCCACGTCCCTCCTCCAGCAGCCGTTGCCTAAGGGAGGTGATCATGTATTGCCCAGGCCCTAGGCGACGGAGGCCTCGTACCTGGAAGAAATTTGGTAGCTTGGACGTCCGCTGCTGTACTCCAGCGTCGCGTGGGAGGACCATTGTTCTTTCCACGTACGTCTGGGCGTTTGGACATATCGTCCTGGCGAGCGACGCCGCGGCATTGTCCAGGCCGAACGGCAACGCTCTTCTTGGGGCGAACAGCCCATGTGGAAGTAGTGTAGCAGTGGGAGAGAGCACTCGAGGCGCGTCACCTCCTGTCGTCGTGCGATCCTCGTGGCGTTGAGCCGCCATACCCGCAGTTTCGGCGCGCGGTGCTATCGGCTCCTGTGCCATCTCCTGCCTGGCATGAACTGTCGGTCGTGATGAGGCAGAAAGACGATGGTGGTGCTGTCCACGCCTCTTCTTGGGCGGGGAGGCGTGGTGGCGAGGACGTCTTGGTGCCCTCAACAGTGCTGGCGCAACGCGGGCTCTTCCCAGTCCTTTGATCGAGAGCACGACCATGTCATAGCCGGAGCCAGTAGACATGAACTCGAGACTCCCAAACCAAATCACCGTGGAGCGCGGAATCGGCGAAGTGAGAGTGGCCATCTGGAGAGGAATGGGAAATCGGTGAAAAACACGCAGGATCCCTACCTGGCGCGCCAACTGTCGGTGTTTTCCCCCCGGGGGGTCACACCAACTAGTAAATTTGTATGCGTGCTCCCGTTTCCAGATGGTGATGCAAAAAGACACAAAGATTTATCCTGGTTCGGGCAAGAGAAGGCCCTACGTCCAGCGGGGGGGAGAGTTTTTATTATTCTGCACCTAAGTGCTTGCACAGGGGTGAATACAAGCGTGGTATGGATGGGGATGGAGTGAGTTTGCTCTACTACGTGTGTGTTGTTCTTTGTATCGCTCCCAGGCCTCCCCTTTTATAGTTCCAAGGAGAGACCTAGGTTACATGTATAGGCGTCAGAGTAGGGGTCGATAGAGGTATGGCGCGCTGACCTACTCGAGGCCTCCGTACCGGCGTGGTTTCGAGCCATCTTGTCCTGATAGCTTGATGATGATTACGCGTGCCCCGGTATCCCACACTGCGCGCCGTCCTGGGCTGGTTTATCTGTGGCATGCTTGTACATTGCGGCTGCATTTGCATCAGAGTGGTTGAGGTGCAGTCACTCGACGCCCGACCCTTCTCCAGGAAGGAAATATGCCTATCCGAGGGTCTGGTGCCGTATAACGCCTCGCCAGCTAGAGCGCTGACCTTAGGCGTCTTGAGGGGGGTCTTGATTAGATGTTCCGACCCACTCCCTGCGCCCTGCCACGTTCTGGCTTGGTTGGTGGGGAAGGCTGCAAAAAGAATGACGGGACGGATGCCTGTTCCCTATCATGCTTCTCGTGACCTGCGAGTTAGGTGAGAACGCGACAGGCGCATTAAATGCCCTGGTTCCCGCACCCGCGTCAGGCGGCGGGCAGTGTCCTTGCGCTCGATGCCTTCCGATTCGCTCGAGCCTGTTTCCGTATTCGACGTTAACCGGCGGTCGAGCCTAGATCGGTTTGCTAGACGCTCTTTTCGTGTTCGAGGCCTTGCCCGTCTAGGACTGTACGTACAACTGAGTAGAGCGTCGAGTCGGAGGCCTCGGCTTGCGTATGGGTATTCTCGTCATACACATCAGTTAGGGTACCCCTTACTGATATCCTCGACACTTGGCTTACCGTTCTATGATAGTAATGAATGGTGCATAAGTTGTTGGATCATAGTCTGCGGTCGTTCAGTATGACGATGCAACATTGCCTCTAAGAATTCGAAATCTTCCACAGCTGTATCATTTGGTAAGACATGAGTTCTGTCACCATCATTTCCCCTAGCAAAACCACCGGTAGTATCATTTGGCACAACATCTTCACTTTGGTGTGTGTCGTGGAAAAACTGAAATCCTACATCAGGCATGTCTCGACCATCGACATCAATGTTCGCAGGGTCCCCAATTGTATTAGGCGCCAAGCTACCCTCTCCATGCTTCGTCCAAATCTAGTAATCCTTCATAAATCCTTGGCAGACCAGATGAGAAATGATTGCTTCAGTATCTTCATAAATGTTAATATTTCTGTAGTCGATGCATGGACAATATATGTGCTTCGTCTTTGTTCTCAAAGCATGGTTCTTAGCAGCATCAACAAACCTATGGACCTCGGGTATGTATGATGGATCTAGTCTTGATAAGTTATACATCCAGAAGGTCCTCTCCATCATCACCTCTGGAAAAATTAGTAAATTAATTGATCCCAATGCAAAACAAGTATGATATATTGTCTAGAAATATTTATTATATAACCTTTGAAACAACAATCTCTTTCAAAGAAATAAAGATGAAAACCTCCCGCTTCTATATGTATCCAATTTATAGACCTCGGAGCTAATAAGAAAAATGAAGACAAAACCCTAAGTAACATAATTCAAAAAAACTAACAACTACATCAAATTGACAAGCTTGCTAGAAAAAACAACATTGATGGAATCAACTAAATATATATCTCCATTTCAATAAAATAAATTTGAGAAGGAAACATGAACAAAGAAAAGGGGAGACATCATCTAACCATCTAAATTAAAGTAACCTCATCCAAAAATAATATAGTGCATAATTAAATAAAATTGAGAAATGGAATATAAATTCATAGGTGAAACATGATAAGGAAGAGAGGAGAGGCATCATCTCACCATCATAAGCAACCTCATACATGAAAAATAAATATCGCATAATTAAATCCATAGAGGAGAACATCCTAAGCAATATAATTAACTAACAAGAAAACCTATCTTCCTCTCTCTTCCTGAGCATGGAAACACTATTCATGGAAACCACTACACATTTATTTCTTGGATTCACTAATTAGAGAAGGAAACATGGAAAAGGGGAGAGGAGAGACATCATCTAACCATCTTAAGCAACCTCATTTGAGCAAATATAGTCCATACCTAGCTACTTTACTCTCTCCCTCTCATGGTGAAACCCTAGATCCAAAAAGTAGCTCAAATTAAGCAATAGGGCACAAAAAGAGGCATTGGAGGCATCAACTAACCTTTCTTAGCCACCTCCTTCCAAGAAACGAAGATCAAAACCTCCCCTTGTATTTTGGAAAATCTAGACCTTCAAGATGGGCTCGAATGGAAGGTGGCTGCGAGCTACAGTTCAGCCCGAGGAGGAAGAAGGGCGCTGGGTGGGTATTTATAGTAAGAATAGCACATGCGGTTTGCTTAAGAAACTGCCTGCGTAAATCGGTTAACATAGGCGGTTCACATAACTGAACCGCCTTTGTAAATGGAGCATGAACACAGGCGGTTCAGTTATGTGAATCGCCTGTGTTAATCTATTTACACAGGTGGTTTCTAATCCTCGCCGTACAATTTTACAACATAGGCGCACGATAATTAAAACTGCCTGTGGAAAGTTTTTGCCACCGCCGCCTTAGAGCATCTGTGTAGTACTGTTTTTGTCCAGAATTTCATGGATGTGATTTTAATAAAACTAAATTACCACTATGTGCTTTGGTTTTTATTTTGTATCCCCAGTGTTCAGTAATATTGTAATAATATTATCTTCTCCAACTAAAAGGAAAGAAAGTAAGACTATAATTTGTTGCGACATTCGCTTCATTCCATCGGTCCGCTTCTCTCCCTATGGTCCCCGCTTCGTCGCGAGTATGAGAGGAAGGCACCGGCATGCGGGACCGATTCACTATCTCATTGCGCCCGCTCCCTCGCTCCGCCCTCCTCCTCGTTTGACGCCCCGCTAGATCATAACACCACGGCCTCCTCGCAATGCCTCCTCCTCGCAACCCTTGCCAGATCATGACACCACGGCTCGCAACGCTGCTGCCTTAGCCTTGTGCGTTGCCCTCGCGACTTGCGAGACCTTGTGACACCACGGCATCCTCCTCGCGACCTCGGCTTCGTCCTCCTCAATCTTGATCCGTCACCACCGAGCCAATGCCACCGGATGCTGTCGCCTCCATGATCACCGTCGTTGCCCCCACACAATGTAGCTGGATCGCCAGGTGTGCCAATCCATTCTCATCCCTTCCTGTTGTGTGAACATGCAAAAACAAAGCACCAAAACCTAATCCTTCGATGCTGCTGGACAAGACTACCGCTAGGATGGCCCATCGGCGTGTTTCTGCTGTGCAAAAGTGCGAAACCGAGCACCGAACCCTAACTTCTGTGCCTACAGATCTGTGTGCTTTTGCACTGAATGTTTTTTAACACGTCTGTGTTGACGATACTTTCACTATGATTTTTGACCACTAAAACCGTCAACAAAGGTTAAGTTTTGAGGATAACACCAAGAAACTAAGTAGTGACATAGGTACAATTCACTTGGTCCCACATGTACATGTCATTATTTGGATGCAGGTGCAAACAGCCACTAATCAGGTGAAAGCCCTAGTTTGGTTTTGGATAATTGATGAAACCCTAGTACTAACCTCTATGCTACGTGTGCGTAGACTTAATGAGGTTGGTACATGCCAAGTAATGGAGCAAGAGATGATCATGGTGATGATGATGATGATCACAAGATGATCAAGTGCTCAACTTGGAAAAGAAGAAAGAGAAAAACAAAACCCTATGGAGATCAAGGCAAAGGTATTGCTTAGGGTTTTGGTTTTGGTGATCAAGACACCATAGAGGCTGTGATCACGTTTAGGATAGATAGCCATACTATAAAGAGGGGAATTCTTTGGCTAAGCGGTTATCAAGTGCCACTAGGTGTCTTTGTTCATGTGCATGCATTTAGAACATAGTGAGCTAACTTAACTCCTTCAAAGAAAATGATTGTGAAATTGCTAACACACGTGCACTTGTTGGTATACACTTTGTGGTGTTGGCACACTTTCAGAAGGAGATGGAGTTTGAAAGGTAGAGAGAGGATGCTCAACTTTCGGCGCTTTTCGAGAAAATGAAGTGCATATTTTCTATTGCGCCGGTGGGAGTTTTGGAGAAGTCGCGGGAGTGTTTCTCAGTAGGAAACACTCACCGGACGCTCTGCGCAGAGGTACCGGACGCTGGCCTTTAGCGTCCGGTGTGCTGTCAGGTGCAGCAGAGTGCACCGGACGCACCGGAGAGAGTCCGGTGCTCAGCGTCCGGTGTGCAGGCGGTTTGGCGACCCTCTCTGCGCATGAGTCCGGTGAGCACCGGACGCTTAGGGTGCGTCCGGTGGCTTGCGTCCGGTGACCCTGTGAGTTTGCGGAGCTCTCAGCGCACGGGTGCGGTGTGCACCGGACGCATCCGGTGCCATCTTGCTCAGTGTCTGGTGCTCTGCAGGTTACCATTGTATTCTGACACGCGGATGATGTTGGAGCACCGGACGCAAGGGCTGAGCGTCCGGTGCCCCTTTAAGAGCGTCCGGTGACCCCGAGTTAGACCCAGTGAGAGAGCCAACGGCTCTATTTGTTTGAGGGGTCTATAAATAGTTGTTGGCCGGCTTAGGGCTCAATCTCTTGGCATTCTAACATACTTGACATCCTTGTGAGCCTAAGCAAACACCTCTCACTCTAGCTGCGGTTTGATTGGGATTCTAACATATTTGACATACTTGACATCCTTCATAGATTAAACATCTTTGTGAGATTGGGAGTGCTTCCAAGTGCATTTGCTTGAGTGATTGCATCTAGTGGCACTTGGGGATCGTTCTAGCTGCGGTTTTTCTTGATACTCTTGGTGGGTGCCGCCACCTAGACGGCTTGGAGCAGCGGAGGAGCTTTGGCACGAGTTGGGGATTGTTCGTGGCCATCTCCCGGCGATTGTGAGAGGTTTGTGCCTACCTCGGCGGAGAGCCAAAGGCAACATTAGTGGATTGCTCGTGTCATTGAGTTATCTCACTTGTGGGTAGGTTCTTGTGGTGTCCTAGTGAGGACGAGGTTCGTGCTACACCTCTTAGCCACTGAACCACCAAGTGTTGGTCGACACAACGGGGACGTAGCGTGCCGGCAAGCACATGAACCTCGGGAGAAAAATTGGTGTCTCAATTGTGTTTGATTGGCATTTTCCCGGTGCTTGATTGTTTATATTGGTGATTGGTTCATCCCCTACTCGGTGGTATAAATATCTCATCCTCTCTTTTACATTCCCGTAAACTAGAATAGCTTACTTACTTGTATAGAAACTTTAGGTAGCTTTCTAGTTTAAGTCAGTGACTTAGTTCTTGTGTGCATAGTGATCATAGCAACTAGAATTGTTGGGTAGGTGGCTTGCGAACACCCCTTTAGAGCTAGAGCAAAAAGCTTTGCTTTGTTATTTACTAACTTCTTGCTCTAGTGAGTTTGTAGAATTTTTTTAAATAGGCTATTCACCCCCCTCTAGCCATATTAGGACCTTTCATCAAGCCTGATCAAGCTTAAATGAAGCAAAGATGATCAAGAACCAAAACCACCACATATCAACAAAACGTTGGAGATGACAAGTGGGGACAACATGTGGAACAAGGTAGTGGGTCAACCCCCCAAAGTGTAGGTCGGCCGACCTACACTTGGTGGGACCCCACCTGGCCCACACTCCCACCGACATCAGCATCTTCTAGAAGAGTGGTGGGACCCACATGGAGGCAATAGGTCGGTCGACCGACCTGCCATGTGGGCGCACCTTGAGTCAGTTCACTCCCACCAACATCCCCATGATGAACATGTGATGGAAATTCCCAACCATTGATCATATGGTGGTTCCAAGGTCGGTTTGATCCAACGGTGGAGAAGGAGCACAAGGATCGCTGACGTGGCGCTGGAGTAGCCCCTACTCCATCTACCCCTATAAATACTCCCTTAGAGGGCCTAGTTAATCATGATGTATCTTAGGAAGAGCTACTCTAAGCTAAGTGTGAGAATAGAGGGAAGAGAGTGAGGAGTTCCCCAAGGAGGAGTCCCGGCTTGTCGGGAGTCTTATTCTAGGAGCACCTCAGCGGATGCTTGTCTTCTAGTAAGTCTTCTTTCTAGTTGCCTTTCATCTGAGTACTTCCAGTATTTACTTTCTATCTTAGTTTATTTTAAGTACATAACTGGCCTATCTGGCACATTGCTTTGCCTTGTGTGAAGTGCTCGAAACCTTAGCTGGGTATAGAGTAGTAGAATTACTGTAGACGTGGTGTCTAGACTAATTCTACCCTTGTGGACTTCTTGTCGCACCTAAAGAAAGCCAGCAGCGAAGCGTGACAGGCCTCTGCTGGACATTAGGAGTTCTCTTTAGTGTGTTGTTAGGCAAGTTGCAAATAATAGTTGGCCTGCATGGTAGCTGCCTAGGGAAGTGTTTCACCACACCCTTTCCACCTATCGGCCATAGTAGGAAGGGAGTTAACTCCCACGTATACTTAGGATAACTTAGCCAGAAGCCAAATACTATAAATACCTCTCTACCCAATCCTAAGCCCTTTGATCATCATCCGACAACTCATTTGGTCTAGTTATTCCATTTCACATTCCCCGTGGAAAATACGATACCTGGAATACTCCTGGTGAAGTGCTACATTGACGACCGTCCGCTTGCAGTAAAACCGTTTGCCACTTCTGGTGTTACACAAGCATTTCTAGTGTTGTGCCAAGGACTAACAATCCTAGGTAGTGACGCTAAGAAGAGTCAACAAGCATTTCTTGCGTTGTTGCTGGGGAACGGTAGCTGATCTAACTAGACTCAAAGTCATCAAGTTATCCTTGTTTGATTAGAACCTTTACCTATCCCATGGATCAAACAACCCTCTTTGACTACGCTGCTCCATCGGGCGCTGAGCTGGAGCTGCCTAGTTCTTCTCAGGCCATTTTGGCTGTTCGTTATGAGCTTCGCCCAAGTCTCATAGCGATGGTTCAGGAGAATCCTTTTCAGGAGAAGGAGATGAAAATACCTATACCCACCTACATGATTTTGAGCAGCTTTGCTCGTGCATTCACATCCAAGGGATGAGTCGAGTTACCCTTAAGTGGAAGCTCTTCCCGTTCTC
Organism: Sorghum bicolor; assembly: GCF_000003195.3. Lineage (NCBI taxonomy): Eukaryota > Viridiplantae > Streptophyta > Magnoliopsida > Poales > Poaceae > Sorghum > Sorghum bicolor. The sequence goes on along the minus strand of NC_012870.2, from coordinate 34,895,967 downwards.
TTTGACAGGAAAAGCCAGACGGTGGTACTCTCGCTATGTAGGTAGTGTAGACGGAGAATGCGAGAAGCTGCAAACCAAGTTTTGCCTTACATACTTCCCCATTTCCCGTGTGGCTCATCTCCGTAGAGAGATCCTAATCTTCAAGCAAGAAGAGAAGAAATCTCTAGGTGTGGCTTCGGAGTGAATCACAGACTTAGCATCCTGAGGCCCAGACTTAGCCATAACCAAGCCAACGCTAATGCAGCATTTCTACCTTGGTTTTAGGCAAAGTTCCACACAATTCCTGGATCTAGCCTCAAAGGGAGCATTCCTTCATTTACCCATTAGTGAAGGTGGTGGTTCTAGCAACCATACTAGACAACACCCCCTACACTGATGACCATAGTGATGCCCCTGAGGAAGACCAAGCCCCTAGGGATGAAACCTCATCAGCCGATGCTACAGTAGCCACATCACAAGCTGTCGAGCCTGAACCACAATCCCAAACACCTCCAAGGGAAGAAGTGATTCATCCCTTGGAGTATCCTCTTAACATCGAGACAGACCTTTTTGCTGATTATGGCAACGTCTCGAAACAAGCTATGCAAAAGAGAAACCACAGCGCTCCAAAAGTGCAAGTACCTTCTCACTTGGAGGCTTGTTACCTCAAAGCAACTGCTCAGGAGCTCATGACCGTTATGAGCAGTGAATGGCTGAAGGAGTCAGAAGCGTCGTCTGATGTTATTAGACTTCTCACCTATTTCACAACCATTCGTTGTCTCATAAGCAGGACTCCCAAGGATTCTCTTTATGACCCAGCTATAGGAGCATCTGTAATGTCTAAGAATTTAGCATTAGCACTCCTAGGCGCGGAACCGTTAGTTCTGACTGAAAAGTTTCTCAAGTTACCTTCTGGAGAATTGGTCGAGAGCTGTGGCCTTGCACAGAACGTGTCTGTTGTCATTAAAAAGGTCCATGTCCTCTTTAATTTCTACATCTTTGATATAGAGGACATCGACCTGTTAATTGGGCACTCGCTCATGAGATTCATTGACGGATTTCATAGCGGGCACCTCAAGGGTCAGATATGGAAGAACTTAAACCTGTCCATTCCCTATGTCGGCTCGATTAACACCAAAATCGAGTCGAACCCCAAAACCGATCCGATAGAGGAGGTGATGGCAGCCACTCACCTAGAGGCATCACAGCCTAATCTAGAGGAGGAAGCTAAGGATTACATCGAAGAGCTAGAAATAGAACTAGATGAACCACTAGAGCTAGATGAATCTGAGCCACCTCCTAAGCCCTCCATAGAGCTTAAGCCACTTCCCCCTGGGCTTAAGTATGTCTTCCTTAACGGCGATAGGGATAGCCCTGTCATCATTAGCGATCAGCTCTCTGAGGAGGAGGCCGCTAGACTTATCGCCGTATTAGAGAAACACAGCTCTGTCTTATGATACTCCATCCAGGACCTTAAGGGAATTAGTCCCGCTCTCTACACTCATCGCATACCCATAGAACCCGATGCTACACCTTCTAGGGAGCCTCAAAGAAGGCAAAATAATGCGATGACGGAAGTAGTGAAGAAAAGAGGTCTTCAAGCTCTTGCACGCGGGCATAATCGACCCTGTTCCAAACAGTGAGTGGGTCAGCCTCGTACAAGTAGTACCTAAGAAGGGAGGAATGACGGTAGTTAGAAACGATAACAATGAGCTTATCCCACAACGAACCGTCACAGGATGGAGGATGTGCATAGATTACCGAAAACTCAACAAGGCTACAAAGAAAGATCACTTCCCGTTACCCTTCATCGATGAGATGCTGGAACAGTTAGCAAAGAATTCCTTCTTTTGTTTCCTTGACAGTTATTCGGGTTATCATCAAATCCCGATCCATCCCGATGATCAGAGTAAGACAACATTCACATGCCCTTATGGGACATATGCATATAGGCGCATGTCTTTTGGCCTATGCAATGTTCCCGCTTCCTTCCAAAGGTGCAAGATGTCCATCTTCTCAGACATGATTGAAGAAATCATGGAAGACTTCATGGATGACTTTTCCATCTATGGGAAGACTTTTGACGACTGTCTTGAGAACTTGGACCGCGTCTTATAAAGATACCAAGAGAAGCACTTGATCCTGAACTGGGAGAATGTCATTTCATGGTTCGGGAGGGGATAGTGCTAGGACATAGAGTATCCGAGCATGGGATAGAGGTGGATAGAGCTAAAATAGAGGTCATAGAACAACTCCCATCTCCCACGAATGTTAGAGGCGTACGCAGTTTTCTTGGTCATGTAGGTTTTTATAGGAGGTTTATACAAGATTTTTCACAGATCGCTAGACATTTAACAAACCTGTTAGCTAAAGATGCACCCTTTAACTTTGGCGATGAGTGCTTAGATGCTTTTTACTACCTCAAGAAAGCCCTTATCTCTGTACCAATCATACAACCCCCTGATTGGTCACTTTCTTTTGAGATAATGTGTGATGCTAGTGATTATGCTGTAGGACCTGTCTTAGGACAGACCAAAGATAAAAAACATCACGCTATCTCTTATGCTAGCAAAACACTAACTGGCCCACAGCTAAACTATGCAATAACAGAAAAGGAGCTTTTAGCTGTAGTGTTTGCTATAGATAAGTTTATATCTTACTTAGTAGGGGCAAAGGTGACCGTTTACACCGATCACGCTGCATTAAAATACCTGCTCACTAAGAAAGATGCTAAACCAAGGCTAATAAGATGGATCCTGTTACTCCAAGAATTTGACTTAGAAATAAAAGATAAAAAAGGATAAACATAATCTACCAATCAACGACTATCTTGGGGACGACACACTCCTCAAGGTGTCAGCCGCCTACCCGTGGTACGCAAACATCATCAACTACATGGTTTTTGGTTATGTGCCACTGGGGGAGATAAGAAGAAGCTGATCAAGGAGAGCCAAGTGCATCTTTGGAATGACCCTTACCTCTATAAGGTTTGCCACGATGGTGTGCTAAGAAGATGTGTCCATATGGAAGAAGCCGTTCAAATCATTGAGATGTGCCACGGAGCTGAATATGGAGGCCATTATGGTACATTTAGGACCCATGCCAAATTTTGGCAAAGTGGATTCTATTGGCCTACCATGTACCAAGTCACTCAAGACTTCATCAAGAGGTGTGAGAGGTGTCAGCGACATGGGAATATCAATACCCGTGATGCCATGCCTCTTACAAACAACCTTCAAGTGGAGCTATTTGATGTCTGGGGAGTAGACTACATTGGTCCATTCTCGCCATGTCAAGGCTACGGGTACATCTTGGTGGCAGTGGACTACGTGTCCAAGTGAGTTGAAGCACTGCCTTGCAGAGTAGCTGACTCAAAACATGCCAAAAAGATGTCCTAGGAGATCATCTTCCCAAGATTTGGCACCCCAAGGTTGGTTATTAGTGATGGAGGCAGACACTTCATTGACAAGAGATTCCGTGAATTCCTAACAGAAGTGGGGATAAGGCACAATGTGGGTACACCTTATCATCCCAAACAAGCGGACAAGTAGAAACCTCAAATAAGCAAATCAAGAACATTCTGTAAAAGACTGTCAAGGAAATGGGGACAGGATGGGTGAACAAACTCCATGATGCACTTTGGGCATATAGGACCACATACAAGACCCCCATTGTTGACGGTTCTTAAGTATCAATTTTAATTATCAAATAAACAAGAGAAAGGACCAATATGCAACCGACACCTAGAATTAGGGTTTGATCTGACAGAATTCCACGAGTTTTGTTGTTTATCTGTTTCTGCAGGGGGTTATCAGGAAATAAGGAAGAAAGGCCCACATGTCGGGATTACATAGAGATATCAACGCACCGCGCGATTTTCTACCATCTAGAAGACTCCAGAAGCCACGGGAAGAAAGCAGAGGCCGAAAGGGGCCAGGCCTAGGGCGCCCGCCCTGGTTACCTGGGCGCCCGCCCCCTGCTGGAAGTCTTTCGGGACTCTCTTCGCACACGATGTTCCACCGACCTATTGGATCAAGAATAACGTAGTACCACCTCGCCTACCGACCCAAAAACGCATAGAGGAGGAGGACTATGTAAGGAGACCCCCCTGGCCCCTGGAGAAGACAAGAAATTATCATAGAGATTGAGGGGTGCCCTCGAAGGAAAACCTCTTCTCTAATTAATATTTCTTTTTAGGCTTAGCAACCAATGTAAAGTAGAAATAGATCTTCTAGTTTCTACTAGATTGAGAGAGATAGAGTGGAGGTGTAGATTGGAGGAAGCCCGGCCTGTCGGTGTCTACTCCAAGCTTGTACCTGCGGGATCAAGTTCTCCTAACCCGAAGCTTGCTCCTAGGATTCTTCAGTATTTCGACTTCTAAATTCTAGTAAGTTCTTGTTTTATTATTCTTCTGGTTTATGAGTTTACTTTAATCTCTTCGCGTAGAGTTTAGAGTAATCATTGCTGGCGTAAACGTGGTGTTTGGGCTGGGGTACTCATAGATATTCCCTGACTAGCTGGACTGTGGTAGTAGTGAGGAACGTGACAATTCTGAGTTACCTTTGCAGACCATATCTCGTTAGCAGGAAGAATAGGGTTTATAGGTGTGGGTTGAACATCCTTTGTGGTGTCTAGATTCCATTAGCCTCCCCAATAGAACAGTAGATCATCCTTACCAAGGTTAGAAGGAGACTACGGTTGCAGTCTTCTCTATTTATCACTCACATCGAGAGACATTCTTTGTTTCCTAAAGGGTTAGTAGTAATATACCGGTTAGTCAGATGCACTCTTTCTCGTAGTGGTAAAAAAATTAATACGATACTCTGGATAACCTCCCGGGTGAAGTGCTCACCGATATCCGTGCGCTTGCGGATCAATTCCTTATTGCGTTCCCAAATATGAACAAGCATTTCTGGCGCCGTTGCCGGGGAGAATGACGGTTTGCTGAGATAACCTTGAGTCTTACTACTAGCTTGTATCTATACTTTTATCTTTTCTTATCTTTTATATTCTTTATTTATTTTCTTTATTCTTACCTTATGGAAAACCAAAATTCTAAATCAATCCACGAGTCTGCAATCCCTTCAGTAACTGACCTTTTACCATGGGAGTCATCACAGCCTATCCAAACATCCCAGTATAAGTTAAGTTCTAGGTTGATTGCCATGATTCAAAACTTATCTTTTTTGGGAAAGGAAGACGAAAACCCTTACCTTCATATTAGAGATTTTGAGCAAACATGTGATTGTCTTCGCATTGAAGGCATTTTTGATAAAACTTTACGTTGGAAGCTTTTTCCTTTTTCTTTAAGGGGAGAAGCTAGACAATGGTACAGTCAGAAGGTAAGTCAACAACAAGGTGAATGGGGAGTTTTACGAGCCAACTTTTGTGTAGATTTCTATTCCCTCGACCGTATAGCCGACCTTAGACTCGAAGTCCTATCTTTTAAACAAAAAGATAATGAAACTTTGGGAAAATCCTGGAAACGTTTTTCTGATCTTTTAGAATCTGGTCCAAACCTTAATCTTGAAGACCCTGTTCTTTTATTTCACTTTTTTCGAGGTCTTCAGAAAAATCACAAACAAATGCTACACACAATGTCTAGAGGTTCTTTCTTTCGCATTCCTACTGATGAAGCCAGAGTGATCCTAGATAGAATCCTAGAAGCTGAGATGGATAATACCCTTCATGATGAAACCTACGAAGCCAAAGTAGACACTCTGCCAAATTCTTCATCTACTTTAGCTATCCCAAGTTCTGAGCCACAAGAGGAAGAAATTCCACCACCGGACTTCATGTTGGATATAGAATCCGATCTTTTTGCCGATTTTGGAAACATTTCAAACTACCATTCTATTGACAATCCCCAAAACGACCAGTTTAGCATTTATTTGCCAAGTGAATATCAATTAAGAGAGCTTATCTCAGTCATGAGTAGCGAATGGTTGGAGGAATCAGAGCTTTCCACTGATGTGATCCGTTTGGACACACCCTCTATAACTATACGCTGTGCTTATAATTCTGATCGATTTAATGCTCTTTATAATCCTGTTGTGGGGATCAACATCATGTCTGAATCTTTTGCACTTAAACTATTTAAAAATCTTGTCTTAACCCCCACAACAAAGGTCATAAAGGAATCTTCGGGACGATTAGTCCCCAGTCTTGGAATTATTAATGTCCTACCTCTTACGGTAGAACGCTCCATGGTTCATTTGAACTTCTATATCTTTGATACATGGGACTTTGACCTGTTGATAGGACAACCTTTTAGAAGACTCCTTTACGAAGGTCATACTGGAAAGCTACACATTTCTTTTGGAAAAACCTTTAAATTCCCAATAACAATTTCACACTCCTTAAACAATAAGGCCGAATCATATCTTTTGCCTAATCCTATGGAGGAGGTAAAGGCTGCATCTCTAGAGCTTTTAGATGAACTAGACTTAGAAGATGAAACTCCTTTCTTCACAGAAGAAGAAGCCAAACCTTCTGAACCTGAACCCTTAGATGAGTTTGCAGAAACACCTAGACCCTCCATAGAGCTTAAAACTTTACCACCCGGTCTTACCTATGCTTTCCTAAACAATAAACCAGAGTTTTCTGTGATCATTAGCGATAAACTCACTCAGGACCAAACTCTGCGATTAATGACTATTCTTGAGAAACATCACTCAGTTTTCGGCTACTCACTCCAATATCTTATAGGAATTAGTCCTATGATTTGTACCCATCGTATTCCAATAGATCCTTCTGTTTCACCTTCTCGAGAACCCCAACGTAGACTTAATAACACTATGAGAGAGGTAGTTAAAAAGGAAGTTATAAAGTTGTTGCATGCAGGGATTATATATCCTGTGCCGCACAGTGAGTGGGTAAGCCCAGTTCAAGTTGTGCCTAAAAAGGGAGGCATGACTGTTATTATGAATGAAAAGAACGTGCTAATTCCGCAACGCACCGTCACAGGATGGCGGATGTGCATAGACTATACAAAACTAAACAAAGCCACGAGAAAGGATCACTTTCCTTTACCTTTCATAGATGAGATGCTAGAGCGGTTAGTGAACCATTCGTTCTTCTGTTTCTTAGATGGATATTCAGGGTATCACCAAATCCCGATCCATCCTGATGATCAAAGCAAAACCACTTTTACATGCCCATATGGAACTTATGCTTACCGTAGAATGTCTTTCGGGTTATGTAATGCACCAGCTTCTTTTCAAAGATGCATGATGTCTATATTTTCTGATATGATTGAAGAGATTATGGAAGTTTTCATGGATGATTTCTCTGTTTATGGAAAAACTTTTGATAGTTGTCTTGAAAACTTAGACAAGGTTTTGCAAAGATGTGAAGAAAAGCACTTAGTCCTTAGTTGGGAAAAATGTCATTTTATGGTTAGAGAAGGAATAGTGCTAGGACACTTAGTGTCTGAAAGTGGTATTGAGGTAGATAAAGCTAAAATTGAAGTAATTGAACAACTACCTCCACCTGTGAATATAAAAGGAATTCGAAGCTTTCTTGGCCATGCTGGTTTTTATCGTAGATTCATAAAAGATTTTTCATTTATTGCTAGACCACTTACTCTTTTGCTAGCCAAGGATGTTCCTTTCGAATTTGATGATGCATGTCTAACATCTTTTAATTTATTAAAGAAAGCACTCATCTCTGCACCAATCATTCAACCCCCTGATTGGTCGTTGCCTTTTGAAATTATGTGTGATGCTAGTGATTATGCTGTAGGGGCAGTATTGGGACAAACTAAAAAAAAGAAGCATCATGCAATTGCTTATGCGAGTAAAACTTTGACAGGAGCTCAACTTAATTATGCAACCACTGAAAAAGAGCTTCTGGTATTGTCTTTGCCATTGATAAATTTAGATCTTATTTAGTTGGAGCTAAAATAATTGTTTACATTGATCATGCTGCACTAAAATATTTGCTCACTAAAAAAGATGCTAAACCTCGCCTAATTAGATGGATCTTATTACTCCAAGAATTTGACTTAGAAATAAAAGATAAAAAGAGAGTAGAAAATTCTGTTGCTGATCACTTGTCTAGAATGTACTTTAAGAGTCCACAGGAAACCCCCATCAATGATTCACTCCGGGACGACATGCTCTACGGGATTAACAGGTCTGACCCCTGGTATGCAGATATTGTTAATTTTATGGTTTCAGGGTATGTACCACTAGGAGCAAACAAGAAGAAGCTTATTCAAGAAAGTCGTTCACATATATGGGATGAGCCATACCTCTTCCGAGTATGCTCTGATGGCTTACTTAGGAGATGTGTGACCACTGAGGAAGGATGGAAGATCATCGACAGATGTCATTCATCACCATATGGAGGTCACTATGGAGCATTCCGCACACATTCAAAGATCTGGCAGTGTGGATTCTACTGGCCTACAATGTATGAAGATACGAAGCAATATATCAGAAGATGTGGGCCATGTCAAAGACACAGAAACATAAATACAAGGGATGCAATGCCACTCACCAACAACCTTCAGATTGAGCTCTTTGATGTATGGGGAATAGACTACATGGGACCATTTCCACCATCAAACAAGTGCGAGTACATCTTGGTGGCAGTTGACTATGTCTCTAAGTGGGTAGAGGCATTACCTTGCAAGCATGCCGACAACATCAGTTCAAAGAGGATGTTTGAAGAAATTATATTTCCAAGATTTGGAGTCCCTAGAGTAGTGATAAGTGATGGAGGAGCACACTTCATCGACAAACGCTTCAAGCAATATCTATCAAAACATGGAATCCGTCACAACGTCGCTACCCCCTATCATCCTCAGACAAGTGGCCAAGCAGAAACTTCCAACAAACAAATCAAGAATATTCTTCAGAAGACAGTAAATGAAATGGGAACGGCGTGGAAAGACAAGTTACCCGATGCACTCTGGGCATACCGAACAGCATACAAGACCCCAATTGGAATGTCTCCATACCAATTGGTGTACAGGAAGACTTGCCATCTACCTGTTGAACTAGAGTTCAAAGCACACTGGGCCATAAAGAGATGGAATATGGACCTAGATGTTGCTGGAGATTATAGAAGAATGCAACTATCAGAATTGGAGGAATGGCGAGAGAAAGCATATCACAATTCGAAGATCTACAAAGAAAGAGTCAAAAGGTGGCATGACAAGAGAATCAAGAAGAAGGAGTTCACACCCGGAGATAAGGTATTACTTTTTAATTCCAGGGTGAAGCTTTTCGGGCATGGAAAACTCTGGAGCAAATGGGAAGGACCATTCAAGGTAATTAATTCATCATCCGACGGAGCTATCACACTTCAAAATGACGAAGGTATGTTATTCAAGGTAAATGGTCAACGTCTTAAATTATTTTTAGAACCCAATAAAGAATTAGAAGAAATAGACGTAGTCCATTTTTACCTTCCCATGGAGAATTAGAGCCCGACCTTTTTAGTCACATGTTTTTGGGTCATGTATATATTTTTCTAAATAGTTTTGCATCTAATAACGTGCTCGAGAAAGTGGGCCCACAAAGGGGCCAGAGAGAGGGCGGGCGCCCAACTCCTGTTCCCCCTCGGTCCCGACTTTCTCTATTATGGAAAATGCACTTAAGGAAATCCGAATAATCCCTCAGATGGAAAGTTTCGCACGCACATCGACGGGAGCAACTCGAACAACCCATAGAGGTACTTTTTGACCCCTATATAAACAGACCCCTGACCTCAGTCTTCAAACACCAAGCCACCAAGCCTTCTCTTCTTCTTCAATTAGAGCTTGATTAGTTCCTTGCTGCTCCAATGGCCGAGAAGTACCACGATGATTGGGAAGTGGTCCCCTTCAACCTCAACATGGAGCATGTGGAAGACCCCGATGCCCGTGCTCTCGTCTCGGCCAACACAGAGCGACAGCTAGAAGCCATGCCATTACACCAACGCAGCTCCGCCCAATCCTACCATGCTCAACCAGTTCTCGCCGCACCGCCACAACCCCTACTCCTCAAGGGATCATCATCCAAGATGAAGACCACCATCAAGGTGCCAACCGACACTAGGATCCTTCCACCTAGACCCAATGAGGGAGTCGTTGGAGTCAAGACCAACCGGAGCGGCGAGATCAGCAGCGTACGCTACACTACGGAGGAGGAAAGGCCTTACTTTGAAGGGATTAGAGCAGCCAAAGTCCATTTCATCCCTCCAAAGGCAGCCCCGAAGCACGCTCTCAATGCTTTTGAGACACCTCCCAAGCGTCGCAAGACTATAATAGATATTGATGAGGACGTTCGCAGACTAGACAGAGTTATCATAGACCTCCAGTCCTCGATTAATTCCCTCACTAGGCAGCTCTCTAACCACAACACCATCATACTAGGCCTTAGGCAGGATCTTGCTAGTGCCAACAAGAAGATCAAGGAATTAGAGCGCCACTAAGTTATCTAGATTAGACCTTGAGGCAATGCATCTTAGTTATTTATCTTTAAATTCGGTTTAGGTTTACTATTATCATCAGTTTACTACTATCGTCAGCTTGCTACTAGTTATTTGTAATAAATGCCTCAGGATTAATAAAGAATATTATTATTATTATTATTATTATTATTATGTCTCGTGTGTCTCTACTTTATTTTTTGTGCAAGAAAGCAGAAAACAAGTATGGGGGAGATCCTCGACATGCCAAACACACTTCGACTACACCACTCCACGATTCAGGTACACACTCTGCACACTTTACTTTACACTTCACATATCTTGGATTATTCAGAATACTATTTCCGACATGACAAATTAAAAAGATTAAAATATTTCTAATCATGATTAATCTCAATCTGTGATATTTCCTGAAAACTTGCAATTATTCAAAATCATTTTAAAACCCTGTGTTACTTAAGACAATGTGAAATGTGAGATGGTAGAGTTTCTTATTCTTGATACCATTGTTGCTTGGAGAATTTATTTCAAAATCTTTAAAATTCTAGCTACCATCCTCAGTGTTTTATATGCCTGATAAAACTGAAAATATTAATTATGATTATAAAAGCTATCTACTCTGTATTGAGTTTGTTCAAAATGAGTTAGACCCTTGTTGAGAGATTTATCATGCTCCTAAGATCAAGACATTTATTCAGAAAGATTCACTCTTCCGAAGTATTATTGCATTAGAGGCACGGGCTATGCAAAAATAAAGATATTTTCGAGGAAATAAAAAGGAGCAAGTGCTCGACAACCTCGCAGAAAAATGGACAAGTGTCTGGCAGTAGAATTAGGGATACCTCGGTATCCACTTAAAAAAAAGAAGAAGAAAGAGAGAGAAAAAAAATTGATAGCCTATGGTCCCTCTAATAAGCAATATGCCAGCAAGAGTTGACAAAGTTTTAATTTCCAGAGTCTTTGATCTAAGAGTATGACATTCCCCTCCTCGGATCCCGTTTTGATCACGCAATAAATGCAAAGTAAGTATGCTTAAGAATTTTTGCAAATTAAAACAACCTCAGTGAGATATATAAAGGATAATGAGTGATCTGAGAGAACCTATGAGGATAAAAAGGTATGCTAACTTTCTTTCAAAAATATACAAAAACTCCGAGTGACAGGGTTGAGAAGAAAGGATCTTTACTCTTAATCATATACTTCCCTGACTACAGTACACAGGGGAATTTTAATACCCTGCAAATATAAAGAATGTTTTAGAATGTTTTACCCCAAGTATTGTTCTTAACCATCCTTTTCTCGAGGACGAGTAAAAGCCTAAGTATGGGGGTATTTGTTGGCAGTTCTTAAGTATCAATTTTAATTATCAAATAAACAAGAGAAAGGACCAATATGCAACCAACACCTAGAATTAGGGTTTGATCTGACAGAATTCCACGAGTTTTGTTGTTTATCTGTTTCTGCAGGGGGTTATCAGGAAATAAGGAAGAAAGGCCCGCATGTCGGGATTACATAGAGATATCAACGCACCGCGCGATTTTCTACCATCTAGAAGACTCCAGAAGCCACGGGAAGAAAGCAGAGGCCGAAAGGGGCCAGGCCCAGGGCGCCCGCCCTGGTGACCTGGGCGCCCGCCCCCTGCTGGAAGTCTTTCGGGACTCTCTTCGCACATGATGTTCCACCGACCTATTGGATCAAGAATAACGTAGTACCACCTCGCCTACCGACCAAAAAACGCATAGAGGAGGAGGACTATATAAGGAGACCCCCCTGGCCCCTGAAGAAGACAAGAAATTATCATAGAGATTGAGGGGTGCCCTCGAAGGAAAACCTCTTCTCTAATTAATATTTCTTTTTAGGCTTAGCAACCAATGTAAAGTAGAAATAGATCTTCTAGTTTCTACTAGATTGAGAGAGATAGAGTGGAGGTGGAGATTGGAGGAAGCCCAGTCTGTCGGTGTCTACTCCAAGCTTGTACCTGTGGGATCAAGTTCTCCTAACCCGAAGCTTGCTCCTAGGATTCTTCAGTATTTCGACTTCTAAATTCTAGTAAGTTCTTGTTTTATTGTTCTTCTGGTTTATGAGTTTACTTTAATCTCTTCGCGTAGAGTTTAGAGTAATCATTGCTGGCGTAAATGTGGTGTTTGGGCTGGGGTACTCATAGATATTCCCTGACTAGCTGGACTATGGTAGTAGTGAGGAACGTGACAATTCCGAGTTACCTTTGCAGACCATATCTCGTTAGCAGGAAGAATAGGGTTTATAGGTGCGGATTGAACATCCTTTGTGGTGTCTAGATTCCGTTAGCCTCCCCAATAGAACAGTAGATCATCCTTACCAAGGTTAGAAGGAGACTACGGTTGCAGTCTTCTATATTTATCACTCACATCGAGAGACATTCTTTGTTGCCTAAAGGGTTAGTAGTAATTGACCGGTTAGTCAGATGCACTCTTTCTCCTAGTGGTAAAAAAATAAATACGATACTCAGGATAACCTCCCGGGTGAAGTGCTCACCGATATCCGTGCGCTTGCGGATCAATTCCTTATTGCGTTCCCAAATATCAACACCCATCGGTATGTCACCGTACCAGCTTGTATACAGAAAGACATGCCACTTACCAGTTGAGCTTGAGCATACGACACATTGGGCCATAAAATGATGGAATATGGACCTGAAATGGGGACAGGATGGGTGAACAAACTACATGATGCACTTTGGTCATATAGGACCGCATACAAGGCCCCCATCGGTATGTCACCATATCAGCTTGTATACGGAAAGACATGCCACTTACCAGTTGAGCTCGAGCATAGGGCACATTGGGCCATAAAAAGATGGAATATGGACCTGCCCTCAGCCGGCCTCAATTGAAAGCTTCAAATCTGAGAACTGGAAGAATGGAGAGAGAAAGCTTATCACAATGCCAGAATCTATAAGGAGAGAACCAAAAGATGGCATGATAGGCGAATCAAGCAAAAAGAGTTCCATCCTGGGAACAAGGTTCTTTTGTTCAATTCCAGGGTCAAACTTTTTGGCCATTGGAAGCTGAGGAGCAAGTGGGAAGGCCTGTACTTGGTGATCGACGCCGCGACACATGGAGCCGTAACGCTTCAAGACAACGATGGCAACGTCTTTAAGGTAAATGGTCATCGCCTCAAGCTCTTTTATGAACATGAACCTTTAGAAAAAGAAGTAGACATGATAGAATTTGTTCGAAACCCCATTAACTAAAACCTATATGTCATTTTATTTTCTTCTTGATTGCTTGATCACAAGATGGAGTGTAGACTTAGCACAGTTAGGGGTCAGGCCACCCAATAAACTCTTGGGTGACCCGAGAGACACACCAGGTCGAGCCAGACTCCCACTGAGGTGGTCGGTCAACCGAGGTATGTGTCGACCCAAAGGACACTGCACCTGTCACAACTAAGGGTGGCCCGAGAGACACACCTGGTCGACCCAGGCTCCCACTAAGGGGGTCGGTCGACCGAGGTAAGTTTTAATCCAGAGGGCACCACACTTGTCACAACTCAGGGATGCTGGGGCACAAACCCTGGTCGAGCCAGGACCCAAAGAGGGGGTCGACTGACCGACTCTTAGAGCACCTAGGCACCTTGCCATGTTCAAAACAGAGTGTGGAAGGTCACCACGAACTCGAAATTTCAAAACTTTGAAATTAGCCAGTCGACCGATCCATCTATGAAGGGATCCAAATGGTCTCAGATCACTCTCATCCTCCTGATTATCCCTCCGATGCTCCAGGTGGATTTTCAAATTCCTACGGCCAGGAGCATCCTCCTAAGCCTACAAATAGCTCCCTCCTCCTCTTCTCCCTCCCATTGCTTTCTACCTCGAATCAAGAGCCATTCTGAACTCTTGAACACCTCACCACCACCGCCAACACCTTGCCATGGCCCCTCCATCAAAGAACAACCAGATCATCTGCCGCCTTGACTCACCAATGACTGCCCTCTCCCTTACAGAGGAATTGGAGCAGCTCATGGCATTGGATGTCATCGAGGCAGAGCCTCTAGCCATGGTGCCACCCACCGGAGGGCCGTCGGGGCCAAACCTCCGGTCAGCCGACCATGTCTTTGGGTCGACCGACCTAGAGCCCGGTTGCCCGAGGACCCCCCAGCGTTCCTCCAAGTCAAGATCCTCGTCGCGTTCCCTCACCCCGAGGAGAACGCTCGTGAAATCTCCGACCAGGGCCACCATGCCAAAACGGCCTACCACAGGTCTCCGGCGGGCACCAGCAAGGCCTCCATCGCCATCTCCTCCAACACTACGGGCAGCTCAGCGTTCACGCCTTCCTACACCCTGTGTTCACCGCCGTTGCACAAGATTATGAGCGCAGGGCCTGGGATGGGGAAGAAACTCGTCCCGTCCCTCGACACCGAAGAGCGGAGGGCCCTGAGGTTGTCCAACAACTCCACCAGCTGCTCCGTTCGCCATCGGCTGTCTCCACCTCCCATCAGAGGCCCTCCTGGCCAATTTGAGGGGGAGCAGGAGAAGAGCGACGTGGAGAAGTGACTCCACGTCACGGGTGTCCTGCGCAAGAAGAACACGACCCTCATGGAGACCGTGTCAGAGCTAAAGATGGCATGCCGGGACTTGGCGAACGAGTTTAACCATCTTCGCATTAGCAATAATGTGAAGATCAAGAGGATCGCTAAGGCGATCAATAGAGAGGATCTACTAGAGATCCCCTCTCCCTAGTTTACTTTAATTAGATTATTAGGCACTTAGTTTTGAATTAGCCCATTTTGATTTATCTAATTCAATTCCCTTTTGATTTCCCCTTGTAGAAGTGCCTACAACATTTGAATTCTTGAATAAAAGGCCTAGTTGGAATAAAATAAGACTTTGAGTTCTCCTGGTGTGTTGCCACCAGCAGAACGTGTGCACATGATGTCTCTTCGTGTTGTTGAAATCCAGAACACAGAAAACCTCAAGTGTGGGGGATCGGCCGATCCACCCAATGTCATCTCTGGACGAAACAAAGCACGACTTTTGGTCAGGAGCACAGACCCGAGTTGACATGCCAAATATCAACCCAAAGGCCCGGTCGGTCGACCTGAGGTTTTGCACCACCCCGAAAACGGACGCCACGGCAACACTCCATGCATCAAGGAGAACACAGGGGCCACCCTGGGCACACTAGGGTAGGGTCAGTCGACCCCACCTGGTGACCCCGGGCCCACCTGCCAGCATCAACACGATGACCCGCATCTTCCAGTCTGGTTTGCACCCTTTACTCCCTCTCATCCTTACTTTTCCCTCCTCTACTCTAATGTTTAAAATGAAATTTAATTCACATGACTAACTTGAGTCTTGGCATTTAAAGATCCATATGTGACACATAGTTCATTCTAGCATATGTTTATCCTTACGGGTGCACAAATACATAGGAATGCATTTTTACTAAGTTGTTGCTGAAAGTGACATAGTTCTAAGCTCATCACACCAATTCTGTTCAAGGTACATAGAATTTTTATTTTAAATATCATAAAACCATGGTTTTATTCACTCTTGATTAGCAATGAAATTCCTACCAGAGCCAAAACATGTATGTCTAAAATAACCCTTGTGTGCAACTTGCATATGTACTGAGTTTGGTCAAATAATGTAGATTATAGTGAGAGTTTTTGTCATAGTCCTAAGATCAAGATCGCACACACCACATTTCGTGCCACTCCTACACTGGGAGCACGTAACATCCCATTCCATCCCACAAATATAGATGCTCCATATGCTCAATAGTATAGAATCTCTCTCTAAGAGTTAATTATAGATGAGACCCAAAAGCAGAGGCTAAAAAAAAGCTAGCCTTGTCTCATAGAAACAAAGAAATAGGGAGAGCAAAGTCAATAAAGCAGCTATCTAGTTATCAGTCTCATATCATACACACTTGCACATCTTGATCTCGGACTATGACACTCCTCTCCTTATATCCTTGCTTTGACTTTACAATAAATACAATGCATGATATGCTACCTTGTTTTTCCCTACCAAGCTCCACATAAGCCTGATAGATGTAGGATGTAGCAAGAAGGGCTCAGTATGCCTTAGTAAGATGACTTTACAAACTGAGGGGTTTGAGAGAGTGATAAATGAGGAGTCAGAATAAACTATGTGCTTTCTTTTGAACTATCATGAATACTCTAAGTACCAAGAATAGATGTTTGGGAGCTGATTTTGTCTTAGTACTATTCCTCTTATCAACTTCTCAAGGAAATCTGCTAGACACATACCACATAACCCATTTGCATGAGCTATGTCCAGAATACAACTATATGCACCATGATCTTTAACTTGTCTCTAACCTTTACTTGAGGACGAGTAAAGACTCAAGTGTGGGGGATCATGTTGACAGTACTTTCACTATGATTTTTGACCACTAAAATCGTTAACAAAGGTTATGTTTTGGGGATAACACCAAGCAACTAAGTAGTGACATAGGTACAATTCACTTGGTTCCACATGTACATGTCATTATTTGGATGCAGGTGCAAACAACCACTAATCAAGCCTGATCAAGCTCAAATGAAGCAAAGATGATCAAGAACCAAAACCACCACATATCAACAAAACATTGGAGATGACAAGTGGGGACAACATGTGGAGCAAGGTGGTGGGTCAACCCCCCAAAGTGTAGGTCGGCTAACCTACACTTGGTGGGACCCCACCTAGCCCACACTCCCACATCAGCATCTTCTAGAAGAGTGGTGGGACCCACATGGAGGCAATAGGTTGGTTGACCGACCTGCCATGTGGGCCCACCTTGAGTCGGTTCACTCCCACCGACATCCCCATGATGAACATGTGATGGAAATTCCCAACCATTGATCATATGGCGGTTCCAAGGTCGGTTTGATCCAACGGTAGATAAGAAGGAGCACACGGATCGCTGACGTGGCGCTGGAGTAGCCCCTACTCCATCTCCCCCTATAAATACCCCCTTAGAGAGCCTAGTTAATCATGATGTATTTTAGGAAGAGCTACTCTTAGCTAGTATGAGAATAGAGGGAAGAGAGTGAGGAGTTCCCCAAGGAGGAGTCCCGGCTTGTCGGGAGTCTTCTTCCAGGAGCGCCTCAGCGGATGCTTGTCTTCTTGTAAGTCTTCTTTCTAGTGGCCTTTCATCTGAGTACTTCCAATATTTACTTTCTGTCTTAGTTTATCTTAAGTATACAACCGGCCTATTTGGCACATTGCTTTTCCTTGTGCGAAGTGCTCGAAACCTTAGCTGGGTCTAGAGTAGTAGAATTAGTGTAGACGTGGTGTCTAGACTAAGTCTGCCCTTGTGGACTTCTTGTCGCACCTGAAGAACGCCAGCAGCGAAGCGTGACAGGCATCTGCTGGACATTAGGAGTTCTCTTCAGTGTGTTGTTAGGCATGTTGCCAATAATAGTTGGCCTGCATGGTAGCTGTCTAGGGAAGTGTTTCGCCACACCCTTTTCACCTATCGACCACAGTAGGAAGGGAGTTAACTCTCAAGTATACTTAGGATAGCTTAGCCAGAAGTCAAATACTAGAAATACCTCTCTACCCAATCCTAAGCCCTTTGATCATCATCTGATGACTCAATTGGTCTAGTTAGTCCACTTCTCGTTCTCCGTGGAAAATACGATACCTGGAATACTCCTGGTGAAGTGCTATATTGACCACCGTCCTCTTGCGGTAAAACCGTTTGCTACTTCTGGTGTCACACAAGCATTTCTAGTGCTGTGCCAAGGACTGACAATCCTAGGTAGTGACGCTAAGAAGAGTCAACAATGCCCCATAAAAATGGTTGAGCATCCATAACAAAATTGAAAAAAGTAACTGTGATATATTATGCTTCCAAGAAACCAAGAAAGAATACTGTGATTCTATGTTTATCAGAAATTTTGCCCCAAAAAAAAT
Source organism: Sorghum bicolor (assembly GCF_000003195.3). Classification (NCBI taxonomy): domain Eukaryota; kingdom Viridiplantae; phylum Streptophyta; class Magnoliopsida; order Poales; family Poaceae; genus Sorghum; species Sorghum bicolor. The sequence goes on along the minus strand of NC_012870.2, from coordinate 34,877,663 downwards.
TTGATAAATTTTCCTATTCCCCATCGGTTGGTGCCTCGTGGGGCATCCTAGTGGCTTGGAATGGAAATCTCTTTGTAGGAACTGTCATTGAAACGTGTCCCTTTGCTATTTCTATCAGTTTCTCTTCCAGAATGAATTGAACATCTGGAACCTGGTTACTGTTTATGGGCCTTGTGTTGAGCCAGCTCGATCTGATTTTGTAAACTAGCTTAGGAACTTGGACATAAATGAAGGAGAAAACTAGATGATTTTGGGTGATTTCAATTTCTATATGTCCCTAGAAAATAGGAATAAAAGTGGGGGTAATTTCCAAGACACTATCATTTTCAATGATGTTATAGACCATTTAGGACTTGTTGAGCTGCCTCTGAAAGGTAGGGGGTTTACTTGGAGTAACATATAGGCAGAGCCTCTTTTGGAGCAACTGGATTGGTTCTTTACCTCTGTGGACTGGACTGCTGTGTTCCCAAACATTCTGGTTTCCCCTTTGGCTAGACCCACTTCTGATCATGTGCCTTGTAAAGTTTCTATTGGCTCCAATATTCCAAAGTCGAATGTCTTCAGGTTTGAAAACTACTGGGCCTCCCTCAGCAGCTTTCTTCCTACAGTTCAGGACTCTTGGGTACAGCCTGCTGGTAATGCTGCTAATAGGGTCTCTGTGATTTCGGCCAAGTTTAAAAGATAGAGATATGATCTTAAGCAATGGAGTAAAGGATTATCAAATGTCAAACTCCTTATTGGAAACTGTACCAAGGTCATCGTGTTCCTTGACACTGTTGAAGAATTTAGGCCTCTCTACAATCCTGAGTGGAATCTGAGGACCATTGTTAAGCATAAGTTGAGTGTCTTGTTGAAGCATCAGGCTCAATACTGGAAACAAAGAAACACTGTGAATACGATCATGTTTGGTGATGATTGTACCAAGTTCTTCCATTCCATCGCTACTATCTCATATAGGAACAACCTCATTGCCCAAATCCAAGATGACCCCATCTCTGGCATTCTTTCAAGAATAGGATGGGGTCTCAGATCAGTGCCTTATGCTCTTTGACCTCAGTTCTTTGGTCCCTATTTTTTCTGCGGATGATCTAAACAATCTAGTGGCTCCATTCTCTGAAACTGAGATCAACAACATAATCCGAATTATGCCTGCTGACAAAGCTCCTGGTCCTGATGGGTTCAATGGGCTGTTTATAAAAAAATGTTGGCATATCATCAAAGAGGATATCTATAGGCTGATTCAGGACTTTGCTGAAAATTTGGTAGATCTCTGAGCTATAAATAGCTCCTTCATTGTTCTTGTACCCAAGGTCAACTGTCCTATCTCTGCTTCTGATTTCAGACCCATATCTTTGCTTAATTGCTGTATCAAACTCATCACCAAACTCCTGGCTCAAAGACTGCAATTGATCATCTTGAAAATGGTGCATAAGAATCAATATGGATTTATTCGTCATAGATCTATTCAGGACTGCCTAGCATGGAGTTTTGAATTCATTCATCAGTGCCACCAATCAAAGGAAGAAATTGTTATTGTTAAGTTGGATTTTGCCAAAGCATTCGATACAGTAGAGCACTCTGCAATCTTGGAAATGCTGAAATGTCTGGGGTTTCCTAGCAAATGGTTAAGTTGGGTGGAAGCCATTCTTTCTTCTGGCTCTGCTGCTGTTCTCCTTAATGGGGTTCCTGGGAAAATGTTCCAGTGCAAGAGCGGTGTCAGGCAAGGGGATCCTCTCTCCCCTTTATTGTTTGTCCTGGCTGCTGAAATTCTTCAGTACATTGTAAATGGCTTGAAAAACAAAGGAATCCTAAAGCTCCCAATTCCTCAACCATCTGTTGACTTCCCAATTATTCAATATGTAGATGATACTTTGTTAATCATGCAAGCTGATGCTAGGTAGCTGTTTTGTCTAAAGGCAATTTTGAACTCTTTTGCTGCATCCACTGGTTTGAGGGTAAACTTCAGTAAATCTTCTATACTCCCTATTAATGTGCCTCCTGAGAAGATGGCGATTCTAGCTGGTACATTTGGTTGTCAAATTGGATCCCTCCCTTTCACCTACCTTGGATTACCTCTTGGCACAACAAAACCAAAGAAGGAAGATTTTGCTCCCTTATTAGACAAAGTGGAGAGGAAATTAACTGCATGCTCCTCTTTGTTATCCTACTCTGGGAGAGTGGAGTATTTTAATACTGTAATCAGCCCTTCTGTCACCTATGCTATGTGTACTTTCAAGCTGCATAAAGGAGTTGTGCACAACATTGATAGAATCAGAAAGCAATATTCGTGGAGGGGAAACTCTGAGAAGAAGAGGGGTGGTAACCTGGGTGGCTGGGCCTCTTGTCCAAAGGCCCAAAAAGAAAGGTGGACTTGGGATAAAAAATCTGCTAGTCCAAAATGATTCCCTGCTGATCAAGCAGCTACACAAATTCTACTCCAAAGATGACATCCCTTGGGTGCAGCAGTTGTGGTTCAAGTATTATGATGGGAAGGTTCCTCACCTGCAGAGGGAGATGGGCTCTTTTTGGTGGAAGGACATATTTAGGTTGAAGGATATCTATGGGGATATTACCTCTTGTGCCTTAGGTGATGGCACCTCCATCCTTTTCTGGAAGGATAATTGGACTGGGAAGTGCCTGATCGAATCCTTATCAACCCTTGCTTTGTTTGCAAAAAATCAAGATCTATCTGTAAAAGAAGTTAGTGAGGCTTCCTGCTTGGATGATCTATTCCACATCCCTATTTCCCATGAGGCTGCTTTAGAATTGAACAAGCTGAGGGAATCCTTGCATGAGTTTAATTTTGAGGAAAGAAATGGTCAAAGAATTTTCTTCTGGGGTAACGGTAAGGATGCTGCCTCCAAGGTTTATAAGATGGCTTTCTCTCACGTGTTGGTCCCTAGTCGCTTTAGTTTCATTTGGAAATAAAAAATAACTCCAAGGATCAATTTTTTTGCCTGGCTAGTATTTTTGGATCGCCTCAATACCAAAAGTATGCTCCAGAGAAGGAATTTCAATGTGCAGCCTGATTGCTTTTGTGTCATGTGCAACAACAGAGAAATTGAGACCATTGAACACCTTTTCTTTGGCTGTGTCTTTGCCAAAAGATGCTGGAATAAGATTGGGATCACCTGGGTCCAAGATGTTGATTTGCACAGAAGATTTCTAAGAACGAAACAACTTGCTGGGCTCCGGTTCTTCACTGAAATTTCTCTAATAGCAGCATGGGAATCATGGAAAGTCAGAAACAGGAAGGTTTTTGATGGAATCCAGGCTACCTTTGATAGGTGGCTTTGCAATTTCAAAGAAGAAGCAGCACTACAAAGCCATAGAGTTGTAGATTGTGATAGAAGTTTAGTTTTAGCTTGGCTTGACAGCTTGTAAACTTGCAAACTAGTCTATCTCCCTCTCCCATCCTTTCTGCTCCTTCTTCCATCCTCCTTCTCTCTTTGTAAGTATCCTCTATAACCTTGTTCCCTTTTAATAAATATTTTTTGCTGCACCGTGGGGAACTTCCCCACGGTCTTTTGCGTCAAAAAAAATGTCTCTAGATTATCAACGAAGTTATCTGGGAGATCAAACTTATTCATACATTACCCTGCATATGATAAAAATAGACAAAAAGACAAGGGTAAAGCTGCATGAGTGAGATGGGTGGATGGTGCTCAATCCATGAGTTGATGCAGTGATGCTCATTATCCTTTGATGCTTTCACCTTTCCAGGCAACGGCGCAAAAAATGCATGTTGACACTTCTTAACATCACTTACTAAAAATAGACTTTTAAACCTATCACTAGCAACGGCGTCAAAATACTTAACATCACTTAAGCTTGGTTGTCATCCCTAACATGATGTAGAAGTGCTGGTATTAAATCTATATGCTTTCTAGGAATAAAATAAATAAATAAAGATCCACAAGCGCACAGATAATACCGATGTAGCATTTTAACCAGGAGTATTAAAGGTATCGTTATTTATATTTTTACCACTGGAAGGGACTTGCAATGGATAATGAGCAATGAGCACTACATGTAATCAATGGAGACCTTAACCATGTCTTTATCTATCTCATGCAGGGTAAGTGTCACATAAGATAAATATATGAATATGAATAATAAGTGACAGATAATAGATAAGATTTCATAACCGTAAGATAAACATGCTAATCATCTCAGTTAGAGCACTCTAAGTCTATAGCACTAGCATGGTATTAGGATAGTCTACAAGAATAAATCTTAAGTATTCTAACTATACTATCAAAGCATACATTGATTAGTGCAAGTACACCTAGCATCATCACTAAAAGGTTATATCTATGAATAGTGATATTAGCAAGAAAGATCATGAATAGAGCAATCACTTCCATGTAATAATGGTGATTTACAATCCTTATAATGAGGAGAAGGAATACAAACGACTCAACAGGACTGTCACTCCCGCAATCTACCTCAACCTTCGGACTAAAAGGGATAATCGCAGATAAATACGGTCTAGGCACCTCGCCTACACAATATCTATCACTTACCCATCAGCCTAATCAGTAAGAGCTATACGATCCTATGCATAAACATAATTCTAATCTAACTACGCTAAGCATATAATCAAAGTAGACTAAGAACAATATAATTGAGAACATAAGCAAATAGAATAAAGTCAATTCTAATATAATCAAATAGATCAAAGTCATATTCATAGTAGCAAGAACTAATATAAATATAACAAAGAGAATAAGAGTTTACCATGAACTATGTAGCTATGTAGCTATGCTAAAGAACTATAGATCAAAGTCATATTCCAGACTCTATGATTAACTTGACTCCTTCTAGATCTAATCCTATGTAGCTATGCTAAAGAACTATAGAGATCTAATTGAGATGGTGGCTAAGAATCCTATAGAAACAGATCTATTTGAGGGATCCCTCTGTTGGTATTTTTAGCATCACTTCATATTAAGTTGTCATCTCTAACATGATGCCAAATCAAAGGACAAAAATAATCTACACGCAATAACTCTAGATAGAATATATCCGCAAGCGTACAGATAATTCTCTCGTTGTAGCATTTCACCCAGGAAGTATTCCAAGTATCGTTGATTTTTATGCCAAAAGGATAAAGCAGCATTCTATTCATTAGGCTTAGGTGATCTTATATGAATAAGGAAATTATAATTATGTAAATCTATCATGACGAATAGTACTAATTCTTTAGCGATAACTAATTGATAAAATATGATAAATGATAACAGAGTAATGAAGTAATGGAATTCTAGAGATAGAAAATAAAGACCCACTAATGTAGCAAGAGAATCATGGTATTCAAATAAAAGAAACCTATGTAATTACTACTATAAATTCTATAGCCTACGCCATGCTACACATTTTAATCTATAGTGTGATAAACTCACAAAACATCATAAGGAGCATCAACTAATGAGGGTTTTAAGACGCAATCATCACCTCCTTCGCGACCGCGCTCTGCTAGTCCTACGTATAGGAGGTGGACTATAGAGGAACCAATGCAGCTTTCAACTACGCGGACTACCACACGACCCGGCACATCAGGGTGCCTCCGTAGGTACACAAAATATCTAGACACCACGTCTACATACTGTGCACCACCTGACTCACTCGAGTACTGAATCAGGTGCTTTACGATCAAATAACAATAATCATCATAAATCACATCTATATCGAACATGCAAGTAGAATAAACTAAGAACTGAATAAATAGCAATATATTGAAGTAGAGCAAAGTCATAATGAAATACAAGATAATATTACCAATTTCTAGAAGGTAGATGTGGAATCCAGAGCGGAGCGCCCGATCTCTACTTGAACCTCACTAAATGCCTATACTAAGAACTTGAAGAACTAGAGCTCTACTTCTAATCTCTGTAAACCATAACTTCTGACTACTCTTGACAAATGAAGCAGGAGGAATGAATTGAATCTAAGGTCTCCTCTGGGAGGGGGGTCTACCCCTCTATTTATAGCCTGGTGGGGTGCACGCGTGCTGTTGGATCAAACCAACTTAACAATCGGTCGAGATGGCTCCTCAGAGGCGGTGGAAGAAGCTTCTAGAAGGGGAGGCCAAACCCTAAATGCAGGGGGCCGGCCGGCGCTAGGGTGGGGCCGGCCGGCACCACCTACCACTTGCTCCCCCATTTCACCGGGTGTCTTCTGGAGTCTTCCTGAATCCTCTAGTGTTGTTCTTCCATCGCAGATACGTTTCGTGGCGAATTAGCACCTTAATCCCTCTTTTCAGCATTTTCTAAAATAATCCCTTAAAATCACAGAATATGCAAAACTCATGGAAATTGTCAGTTTAAACCCTATACTAGTGCATATTTATGTTTTCCTTTGGGTTTAAAGTTTTAATAATATTTGATGTTAACGACCGTCAACACCCTCTTTGTCTAATTCTTCTTCTCTTGATCTCCTCAGAGAATAATGAACTCCTATAGGGGGTCAGTGTCTTTATTTATAGCCCCCTAGGAATCACCATAGCCCTTGGATCAAACCGACATAAACGCCCTTGGATCCTACCAACATAAATGTGCGCTTAAGATTAATCCTCAATGTCAGTAGAGGCAGGATCTGCGAGGTGGAGCCTGATTGGCTCTACCGTCCGGGTGGCCGCCCCTGAAAGGTGGGGCACCTGCCCCTGCCCTATGGCAGGTGGCTCCTGCCTTTCAGGTGGTGTCTTCCCGAGCCTTCTAGAGTATCCCTGATTTGACGTTTCATGTGTTCTCTCTATGTAAATCTGACATGTGGACCTCCTTTGGTTCTTATTCCGATAACCCCTTGTAGAAATAGATAAACAACAAAACTTGTGGAATTCAGTTAGTGATAACCCCTATAGCCAGATAGTATTCTCATTTTAATCCTTTCTCATGCTATGTTGATGGTTAAAAAGAGTACTTATCTACCGTCAATAGTCAGGTGGACCAATCATGTTGTACCTCACGGATCCTGCCTCCACTGCCTTTGAGGAGTAATCTTGAGTGTATATTTAAGTCAATTTGATCCAAGAGCTGTGGTGCTTTCTAGGGAGCTATAAATATGACCCTGACCCCCCCTAGAAGGAGTTCATTATTCTCTAAGAAAATCAAGAGAAGAAGAATTAGACAGAGAGGGGTCCCTCGACTGGACCTGTCTCTTTAGGGTTCTTAGCCACCATGTGTTGACACTTCTTCACGTAATGACTAAAAATAGACTTTTAAACCTATCCCTAGCAACGGCGTCAAAATTACTTTACATCACTTAAGCTAGGTTGTCATCCCCAACATGATGTAGAACTGCTAGAATTAAATCTATATGCTTTTCTAGGGAATAAATAAATAAAGGATCCGTAAGCGCACAGATAATACTGATGTAGCATTTTAACCAGGAGTATTCTAGGTATTGTTATTTATATTTTTACCACTGGGAAGGGACTTGCAATGGATAATGAGCAATGATCACTCCATGTAATCATGGAGATCTTGACCATGTCTTTATCTATCTCTCATGCAGGGTAAGTGTCACATAAGATAAATATATGAATATAAATGATAAGTGACATAAGATAAAAGATAACATATAGCCGGTTGGTATTTTTAACATAACTTCATATTAAGTTGTCATCCCTAACATGATGCAAAAAACCAAGGATACAAATAATCTACACGCAATGACTCTAAATAGAATATATCCGCAAGTGCATAGATAATTCTCCCGTTGTAGCATTTCACCCAGGAAGTATTCCGAGTATCGTTGATTTATTTTATGCCAAAAGGATAAAGCAGCATTCTATTCATTAGGCTTAGGTAATCTTATAAGGATTAAAGAAATTATGTAAAACTATCATAGCCAATTGCACTAATGCTTTAGTGATAACTAGTCAACAGTATGATAAATGATAAATGATAATTGAGTAAATGAGATAAATGGTATTCCAGAGATAAGAAAACCTATGTAATTACTAATATAAAGTCTACAGCCTACGCCATGCTACACATCTTCATCTATAGCGTGATAAACTCAGAAGACATCATAAGGAGCATCAACTAATGAGGATATTAAGACACAAGGGTCACCTCCTTCAGGACTGTGCTCGGATAGTCCTACGTACAGGGGGTGGACTACAGAGGAACAAACAAAGCTGTCAACTGCGCGGACTACCACATGACCTGACACATCGGGGTGCCTCCATAGGTACACAATATATCTAGACACCACGTCTACAAAATGCGCACCACCTAACTCACTTGAGTACTGAATCAGGCGCTTTACGATCATATAATGATAATCATCATAAACCACATCTATATTAGATATGCAACTAGAATAAACTAAGAACTGAATAAATAGCAATATATTAAAGTAGCGCAAAGTCATAATGAAATACAAGATAATATTACCAATTTCTAGAAGACACATCTAGAATCCTGAGTGGAGTGCCTGATCTCTAGTTGAATCTTGCTGGACGCATACACTAAGAAATTGTAGAACTAGAGCTCTACTTCTAATCTCTAGAAACCCTAACTACTCTTGACAAATGAAGCAGGAGGAATGAATAGGTTCACTCAGGGGGGTTTGCCTCTTTATTTATAGCCCGGTGGAGTGCACGTGCGCCATAGGATCAAATCGACTTAACCATGGGCCAGGATGCATTGCGGGAGGTGGTGGAGGAAGCTTCTGGAATGGGGCACCCAAACCCTAACCCATAGGGGCCGAGCGACGCCATGGTGGGGTCGCCCAGTCCCACCTAGTGACCTCTGTGGGTCCTGCTACTTCGGGTGTCTTTTGGAGCCTTCATGACCCCATTGGTGGTGTTGTTGTGTCGCGGATAAGTTTCGTGTTTATTTTGCACTTGAATCCCTCTTTTTAGCTTTTCTGAAATAAACCCTAGAAAATACAGAATATGCAAAACTCGTGGAAATTGTCAGTTAAAACCCTAGACTAGTGTGTTTTCATGTTTTCTTTTGGGTCTAAAGTACTAATGAAGGTTGACGTTAACCACCATCAACAATACCCCCAAGCTAAATCTTTGCTAGTCCCTTAGCAAAGTTGACTTGAAATAATACTTTTAGGGTTTCTCATGTTTAATTCCAACAAATACTTGAGCATTGAGTTTAAAATTCTTCTCTAGATTATAATTCATCGATCTATCTTTCAAACTTATCCTTATTCCTTTCAACCTGGGGCTTTTCAACTTTAATTAAATCTTAGGTGATTGAAAGATAAAATAAGCAAACAAGCACTGTATATATTTTGTTCTTCGTTCATGCAGTACTCCAGAGGTTTTATTCATTATTTTGAAAACCATGAGAGTCTACTAATAAGATCGCAGTGGACTACTAAGCTATACATCATGACTAAATGTGCTAGTGATTAAATTATATTTTCAAACTCTTATGCAGTATTCTTTCTTTTCTATCTTCTGAGAAATATGGGCTATCTCCCCAGCGGATACTTTTTATACCCATTTTTTCCTCTCACGTGGGTGTCTTTGCACCCCTTGTTTTGCTCTCTTTCTTTTAATTTGGCACATACCCTTTTGGTATGGCATCTTTTGGGCTCATACTTCTCTGGTATGGCATCTTTTAATTTTATAGCCCATACTCTCTTTCAGACTTCTAAGAGAAAATTTGTTACATAGAGTAAAACTCTTTTTGTGCTTGTGGATTCAATCATGAATGCATAACAAAACAGTATACTCAAATCAAATTAGCAAGAAGAATTATCAGATTGCTTGATTTAATTCTTGCAAAACATCTGGAGCTTAGCTATCACTCAGAATGAAACATATACTAGCTCAAACCATTTTGTACCATATCTGCTAATTACTTAGACTGAATCACAAGTTTTATGCTACCCACAGATATCAGGTTTCAGAATAAATTATCCAGGTAGATAAACTTCATATAATTCAAAGGAGAATTTTAAATTCTAGTACTAAGAATTGTAGATTTTAGTTGCTCTCTCTCTTCTTCTTTTTTTTTGAATAAATAAGTAAAATATAGAATTAAAGGCAAATTCTACTTACTCTAATTTAACGACAGAATTTAAATACTGAAAAGTAAATACTGGAATAAATACTAATGATAAACGATAGAATATATACAGAGGTGAAAAGGTGCTCACCTTGTGGGGGCTCTGCCCCAAGCTGCATGTTGCCGAGCTCAATAATGTTGTGGAGGTAGTGGTGGGTACCCCATCCGGTCACGACATAATTTAAATACTGAAAAGTAAATACTGGAACAAATACTAATGATAAATGATAGAATATATACAGAGGTGAAAAGGTGCTCACCTTGTGGGGGCTCTCCCCCAAGCTGCATGTTGCCGAGCCCAATAATGTGGTGGAGGTAGTGGTGGGTACCCCATCCAGTCTATCAGGTACTCCAACCTAGTCTGCATGTGCTGTTGTCCATGGTGCAGCTGTCTGAACTGCTAGTCCGCCTGGTGCTGCCACTGTTCCTGCTGCTAAAACCTATCATCAATATGATGTTGCCACTGCTTGTGTCGGTGCAAGGTGTCATTCATCGTCTGCTGTCCCTGCCAAAGGTTAGTGAAATGCATGGACATGGTGGGTAATCATTAATGGGAGTCTCAAAGTGCTGTTCAGGTGGTGGCATGTAGTCATTTGCTAGTGGTGTATGGAACAGATACCGTCCACCAGTGGTGTGGTCCGTATTTTTGCGCACAAAAAATGATGCACGGCCTCTCTAAAAATCATGTCTGGTGTTATCCGGCTGCTGTGTGGGGAATATTTCCCATCCTATGGATGTAGAAGACTCTCCTTGCTGATATGTTGCTTGGTCCTCCCATCCTGAGTGGGTAGACCACAGCTGATGTGGCTCATGTGAAGCACATGGATCATCAAAGTTAGTGTAATGAAAATAAGCTGGACCCGGTGAAGGGTCGAGATGGCAGACTAGAGGGGGGGCGAATAGTCCTTTCTAAAACTTTAACACGCCGGCTAACCGAAACTAGTGCGGAATTAAAACTATCGGTCTAGCCAAGACTACACCCCTCTATCTAAGTTCTCTAGCACCTTGAAAAGATCCTAAACAAGCAAGCAAGGTGCTACCTTAGCAAGAGCTCGCCTAACCAATTCTAGGAGCAAGGTCACACAAACCTATGCCACTAGTACTTTGCAAACCAGGGAGCTCCTACACAACTAGTAAGCAAAAGCACAAAGCACCTAAGCTCACTAGCAATGCTCAAGAACAAGGCAACCAATGCCAAATTAGAGAGCGCAAATTACTTAGCTACACAAACTAAGCAATGTGACTAACAAGGTTACACAAACCGAATTAGCCACGCAAGGGAACTACTTCTAGCTACACAAGCAAGAAGGTAACTAGCAAGCTACACAAGCTAAACTAATTACAAAAGCAACTACACAAGAACAAGTATGTAAAGAATATAAATACAAGCTTGTGTAAGGCGAATGCAAAACACCGAGAAGAGTAGACAATGTTGACACGATGATTTTTACCGAGGTTCACTTGGTTGCCACCAAGCTACGTCCTCGTTGTGGCGATACACCCACTTGATGGATCACGAGCTAATTGATAATCCAAAGCTAAACCATCAGCGGGTGCCACACATCCACTCTCAAGATGGGGATCCTCCAAGCCACAAGCAATCCACTAGAGTTGCTCTTCGCGATCCTCGCGGGGTGAGCACCGTACCCCTCACAATCTCTTCTCCGGAGCACCACACAATCTCCTTGCGTGCTTCGACATAGTCACAAGCCACCAAGCCGTCTAGGAGGTGGCAACCTCCAAGAGTAACAAGCACCACCGGCTTGCAACACGAACACCTAGTGCCACTCGATGCAATCTCTCAATGCAACGCAGTAAAATCGCTCACTCACACAATCGGATGATCACTATCAAGCATATGTGAGTTAGAGGCTTTACTAGCACTCCCCAAGCATGGACACTAAGTCCAAAGGGTGCTTAACCCCAGCAAAGGCCGGCCACCAATTCCATTTATAGCCCCAAGGGCTAAACTAGCCGTTGCCTCTTCATTGGGCAAAAGTCGTGAGCACCGGACTCACTATAGGTAGCACCAGACGCTGGAACAGTGCGTCCGATGCTCTAGAAACAGCCACGTGTCACTAGCCGTTTGAACTCGACCGTTGTCGCCAATGGTTAGCACACGCACGCGTGTCTGGAACAGTAGCACCGGACGCTCTGCTGTTCCACACCAGACGTGTCCTGTGCGCACCGGACCCGTACGCAGAGAGCAACGCAAACTTGCAGCAGCACCGGACTCTCAGCGTCCTGTGGCACCGGACTCGTCCTGTGCGCACCGGACTCTCAGCGTCCTGTGCCACCGGACTCGTCCTGTGCGCACCGGACTCTGAGCGTCTTGTGCCTGCAGTTCCACTTGTTAGGTTGCTAACTTCTAGCTCCGAACTCCGAATTAAATTGTCGAGGGTATCAGTAAGGGGTACCCTCAGCGATGCGCATTACGAGATTGCCCGTACGCAGGTCGAGGCCCTCAATTCGACGCTCTAATCTTACGTATGCGCCGCCATCGACGGCCGCAACCTCGAAGACGGAAATAGCGTCGAGCGAATCGATCAGGCGTCGAGCGCCGGTTACCGTCGAATACGGAACAGGCTCACGCGAACCGGGGGGCGTCGAGCACAAGGACGCCGCCCGCCGCCTGACGCGCGCACGCGGGTCGGAGCATTAAATGCGCCTAATGCTTCCCCGCCTAACACACAGGTCACGGGAGGCGTGATAGGGAACAGGCTTCCGTCCCATCGATCTTTTTGCAGCCTTCCCGCCGAACGACCCAGGGCATGACAGGGCGTGGGAAACAAGGATGGGACGTCTAATCGGGACCCCCTCGAGACGTCTAAAGTCAGCGCTCCGGATATCAGCGCAATGTACGGCATCTGACCCTTGACCAGACAGGGATCCTTCCAGGGGACGGGTTGGGCGTCGACTGACTACATCCCAACCACTCCGCCGGATTTGCCGCCGGATCGTACAAGCGTGCATCCGTCGAACCAATCCAAAACGGCGCGCAGAGCAGAATGCAGGGGCACGCGTAATCATCACCAGGCTATTAAGACGGGACGGCTCGAGGCCATGCCGGTACGGAAGCCTCGAGTAGGTCAGCGCTCCGTACTGCTATCGACTCCTATTCTGACGCCTATACATGTACCTTGGGTCTCTCCTTGGAACTATAAAAGGAGGGACTCAGGAATAGAACACACGAAACATCACGACACAACACCAGGCAACACCACGCTCATACGCAGTAGAATTCCACACTTCATACCACGCTTGTATTCACCACTGTACAAGCACTTAGGTGCAAGATAATACAAACTCTCTCCCCCCGCTGGACGTAGGGCCTTCTCTTGCCCGAACCAGGATAAATCTCTGTGTCTTCTTGCATCACCATCTGGGAAAGGGAGCACGCATACAAATTTACTCGTTGGTGTGACACCCCGTGGGGAAAACACCGACAGTTGGCGCGCCAGGTAGGGGTCCTGCGTGTTTTTTCATCGATTTCCCACTCCTTTCCAGATGGCTACTCTCGCCTCGCCGATTCCGCGCTCCACGGTGATTTGGTTTGGGAGTCTCGAGTTCATGTCTACGGGCTCCGGCTACGACATGATCTTGCTCTCAGTCAGAGGACCAGGAGGAGCCCGCGTTGCGCCAGCGCGGTTGAGGGCCCCGAGACGCCCTCACCACCACGCCTCCCCGCCTAAGAAGAGGCGCGGACAGCACCACCGCGGTCCCTCTGCTTCATCACGACCGACAGCTCGTGCGAGGCAGGAAGCAGACCACAAGTCGGCAGCACCGTGTGTCAGAGCAACAAACGCGACGGCTCAGCACAGCATAACAACGGGAGGGGACGCATCCCACTCGCTCTCCCCCACCACTGCTAGGCTGCTTCCACACGGGTTGTTCACTCCAAGAAGGGCACTGCCATTCGGGTTGGACAACGCTGCGGCGTCGCTCGCCAGGGCGATATGCCCAAACGCCCAGACGTACGTGGAAAGACCAATGGTCCTCCCGCATGACACTGAAGCGCAGCGGCCGGCGTCCGAGCTGCCGGATCTTTCCCGGGTACAAGGCCTCCGTCGTCTAGGCCCCGGACGATACACGATCGCCTCACTCAGGCAGCGGTTGCTGGAGGAGGGACGTGGATGTTTCTACGCCGCCGAACCGGACTCCGACTCCGAAACTGATAGCTACGACCCTACAAGGGAATGCTATCACATCGACGGGGCGGTAGAAACTACCGATGAGACGCGGGATGCTGCTGCAGGCGGTCGAGCCCCCGCGGCACGAGAAGACCCCAGGACGCCTGGGAACGACGGACAGGTTGACCCTCCCCCACAAGAAGACAAGGCTGCACAGCTAGCGTAGCTCCGAGAACTCAAGATGAAGCTCGACAAAGACCGAGAGCGCCTCGTCCTGCTTGAGAAAATCCTTGAGCAAGACTTGCCGTATCCGCCGGGCGGAAGTGTTCGCAGACGTGCTCGAGAGGTGCATTGACAAATCGTCGGAGACGCAGAGCCAGAGCAACCCGTCAGCCGCTTCCCTCGAGCAGGCCAAAATGTAGTGGCAGCAACGATGCTGCTGCGCAACATGCCAGAGCCATCGAACTCCCAGGCTCGACGCATTCGAGACGAGGTACAGACCCTGCTCCAGGTGGCAGCAGTTCAACAAGCCGAAAGCTCAGCTTCTCGACGACGAGGAGCTGCCACTGAAAAGCGTGACGAACCACCTCAAAATGAAAAGGAGGTTTCGGTCCACCAACAGCCGCCACCTCGAGGAAGAAAGATAGCGCTCGTCCTCCCCGGCGACAATCAGCGTCGACACGACGTACGGTATGACATCGAAGAGAATCGACGCCGTCGGCACGGAGACGCGGAAGAGCGCGGTTACAGCGCGCATCGCGGTGGGCGGTACGACAGCGACAAAGACCGGATGACTCCCGAGCCTCCAGGCCCACGGGTGTTCAGCAGGGCGATCCACAGCACGCCCCTGCCCAGTCCATTTCGACCCCCGACCAGCATCGCAAAATACAATGGTGAGACCAAACCGGAGTTATGGCTGGCCGATTTTAGGCTGGCTTGTCAGCTAGGTGGCGCTCGAGGTGATGATCGAGCCATCATTAGATAGCTACCACTCTTCCTCTCCGACACCGCCCGTCGATGGCTCGAAGAGCTTCCAGCAAATCAGATTCACGACTGGGTCGACTTGGTAAAAGTTTTCGAGGGTAATTTCAAAGGAACCTACATACGGCCTGGGAACTCGTGGGACCTCAGCAAGTGCAAACAGAAGTCAGGAGAAACACTTCAAGAGTACGCTCGACGCTTCTCAAAGCAGCGCACCGAGCTGCCGCACATCCCTGACCACGACGTCATCTTCGCGTTTGTCTCGGGCACCACCAGTCAAGACTTGGTGCGGGAATTAGGTCGCAATCGACCTCAGACCGTCGACGAGCTGATGGACGTAGTAGACAACTACGCGGCAGGGGAGGAGGCAGTCGGCGCCTTCTTCAGCTCTGAATGAAGAAAAGGCAAGCAGCCCATCAATGAAGATGGGACCCCCAGTCGGGGCCTCAAGAAAAATAAAAAGAAGCAGAAAGCACGGCAGTTCCACCGGGAGGATTCCGATGACAATCTTGTTGCCGCCATGGATCGAAAGAAACCTCGAGGCCCTCCGGATGGAGGCATCTTCGACAAGATGCTGGAGGAGCCGTGCCCTTACCATAAGGGAGGCGCCAACCACAAGCTCAAGGACTGTCGTATGCTGAAAAAGCATTTCGACGGTCTAGGGTTCAAGAAAGATGCGCGTGACGACTCCAAGAAAGAGAAGGGTGGCAACAAGGAGGACAACAAAGATGACGACGGCTTCCCCGCCGTCCACGACTGCTACATGATCTATGGCGGGCCCTCGACTCAGTTAACCACGAGGCAGCGCAAAAGGGAGCGTCGTGAGGTCTTCGCGGCAAGAATGGCGGTGCCCCAGTACCTTAGCTGGTCAAGCACTCCCATCACTTTCGATCGAGAGGACCACCCCGACAAGGTAGTCGCCCCAGGCGTCTACCCGCTCGTCGTCGACCCTATCATCGTCAACACCCGGCTCTCAAAGGTGCTGATGGACGGTGGCAGCAGCCTCAACATCATCTACCTCGAGACCCTCGACCTCCTCGGCATAGATAGAGGGAAGCTCCAACCAAGTGCCGGCGGTTTCCATGGCATCGTGCCAGGGAAAAAGGCACTGCCGGTAGGTCAAATCGACTTACCGGTCTGCTTTGGCACGGCGGCCAACTTCAGGAAGGAAACCCTCACCTTTGAGGTAGTTGGATTCCGAGGCACGTACCACGCCATCATCGGACGCCCGGGCTACGCCAAGTTCATGGCTATTCCCATCTACACCTACCTGAAGCTGAAGATGCCCGGCCCCAAAGGCGTCATCACCGTCAGCTCTTCCTTCGAGCACGCGTACGAGTGCGACGTCGAGTGCGTCGAGTATGGGGAGGCGGTCGAGAACTTCACCGAGCTCGTCGCGAAGCTCGAGGCCCTAGCCACTGAGGCTCCAGAGCCCAAGCGCCACGCGGGCAGCTTCGAGGCGGCAGAAGGAACCAAGAAGATCCCACTCGACCCCAACAACTTCGACGGCAAAGTGCTGACGATCAGCGCCGAGCTCGACCCCAAATAGGAAGCTGTGCTCATCGACTTTCTCCGTGCAAACACCGACATGTTTGCATGGAGTCCCTCGGATATGCCAGGCATACCGAGGGAAGTCGCCGAGCACTCCTTGGAGATTCGAGCCGGTTCCAAGCCAGTGAAGCAGCGGTTGCGCCGATTCGACGAGGAGAAGCGCAAGATCATTGGCAAGGAAGTCCACAAGCTTTTGACGGCTGGATTCATCAAGGAGGTTCATCATCCCGACTGGTTAGCAAACCCTATATTAGTTAAGAAAAAGAATGGGAAAATGAGGATGTGTGTCGATTATACTAGTCTAAATAAAGCATGTCCAAAAGTTCCCTTTCCATTGCCACGTATTGATCAGATTGTCGATTCTACCGTGGGATGTGAAACCCTTTCTTTCCTTGATGCGTATTCTGGTTACCACCAAATAAAAATGAAGGAGTCCGACCAGCTCGCGACCTCTTTCATCACGCCTTTGGGGATGTATTGCTATGTGACCATGCCGTTTGGGCTTCGAAACACGGGAGCTACATACCAATGTTGCATGCTCCACGTTTTTGGTGAACACATAGGGTCGACAGTCGAGGCCTACGTTGACGACATTGTCGTCAAGTCAAAGCGGCGAGGGGACCTGATCCAGGACCTCGAGATCGCTTTTAGCTGTTTACGCGCCAACCAGATCACGCTCAATCCCGAGAAGTGCGTTTTCGGCGTGCCTCGAGGCATGCTCTTGGGCTACATTGTTTCGCAGCACGGCATCGAGGCCAACCCCGAGAAAGTCTCGGCCATCACGAGAATGGGGCCGATCCGGGACATCAAGGGTGTGCAGAGAGTCACGGGATGCCTGGCGGCTCTAAGCCATTTTATCTCGAGAAAAGGAGAAAAGGCGTTACCATTGTATCGACTTCTGAAGAAGGTCGAACGTTTTTCTTGGACCCTCGAGGCCGAGGAAGCGCTCGAAAAGCTGAAGAAGACGCTGACCTCAGCACCAGTCCTGGTCCCACCTCAACCTGCAGAACCGCTGCTCCTCTATGTTGCGTCGACGACCCAGGTCGTCAGCGCAGCGGTGGTGGTCGAAAGGCAGGAGGAGGGACATGCGCTACCAGTCTAGAGGCCAGTCTATTTCGTCAGCGAGGTACTTTTGGAGTCCAAGGCACGTTATCCCCAAATCCAGAAGCTGATCTACGCCGTAATCCTTGCCCGCCGTAAGCTGCAACACTACTTCCTTGGCCACCCCATCACGGTGGTCTCGTCTTTCCCCTTAGGCGAAATAATCCAGAGCAAGGAGGCCACGGGGAGAATAGCAAAATGGTCGGTCGAGCTCATGAGTGAGACTCTCGCTTATGCGCCTCGCAAGGCCATCAAATCGCAGGCCCTGGTAGACTTCGTTGCGGAATGGACACACTCCCAGCTTCCCCCGACTCAGGTCCAGGCGGAGCTGTGGACGATGTATTTCGATGGGTCACTCATGAAAACAGGGGCCGGGGCCGGCCTACTGTTCATCTCACCCTTGGGCGTCCACATGAGGTATGTGATCAAGATTCATTTTGCCGCGTCTAACAATGTCGCAGAATACGAGGCCCTCGTCAATGGTCTCAAGATTGCCATCGAGTTAGGAGTCCAACGCCTCGACATTCGAGGTGACTCCCAACTCGTCATCGACCAAGTAATGAAAACCTCGAACTGCCACGACCCGAAAATGGAGGCGTACTGCAAAGAAGTCCGTCGACTCGAGGACAAATTCCATGGTCTCGAGCTCGTCCATGTCGCCCGACGCTACAACGAGGCAGCCGACGAACTCGCCAAGATCGCATCGACTCGAGGCACGGTGCCGCCTGACGCGTTCTCAAGAGATCTTCATGAGCCGTCCGTCGACTCAGGCTCGGGGGCTGGCATCGACGCTGCTCCTGCCCAGCCAACCAACACCGTCGATACGCTCTTGACGACGGCTGAAGCGATGGAGGTAGAACGGCAGCCTGGTCGACCATTCGACTGGCGCACACCGTACCTCGATTGCCTAATCCGCGGCGAGCTGCCGGAAGATCGGTTAGAGGCCCGTCGTATCGCTCGACGGGCCAAGTCATATGTGATCTATGGCAAGGACAATGAGCTATATCGACGAAGCCCGACGGGGGTCTTACAGCGTTGCATCACCGTGGAAGAAGGCCGAAAACTCCTCGAGGACCTACACTTGGGGGCTTGCGGCCACCATGCTGCTCCACAGACCCTCGTAGGGAACGCTTTTCAACAAGGTTTCTACTGGCCGACGGCCGTAGCAGATGCCATCGAGCTCGTACGCTCGTGTCACGGGTGCCAGTTCTACGCCAAGCAGACGCACCTGCCCGCCCACGCTCTTCAGATGATCCCCATCACCTGGCCGTTCGCGGTATGGGGGCTCGATTTAGTAGGACCTCTACAAAAGGCGAAAGGTGGGTACAACCACTTGCTGGTGGCCATTGACAAATTCTCCAAATGGATCGAGGCTCGACCCATCACAACATCCGCTCCGAGCAGGCCGTCCTTTTCTTCACCGACATAATCCATCGATTTGGGATTCCCAACGTCATCATCACCGACAACGGCATTCAGTTCACCGGCAAAAAGTTCTTGGACTTCTGCGATCAGCATCACATCCGTGTAAACTGGTCTGCAGTAGCCCACCCTCGAACTAACGGCCAGGTCGAGCGCGCCAACGGCATGATTTTGCAAGGACTCAAGCCAAGGATCTACAATCGTTTGAAGAAATTCGGCAAGAAATGGGTCGAGGAGCTTTCCTCGGTCCTATGGAGTCTAAGGACAACACCAAGCAGGGCCACAAAGTACACCCCATTCTTTATGGTCTACGGCTCCGAGGCTGTCCTCCCCACAGACCTCGAGTATGGGTCACCCCGACTCAAGGCATACAATGAGCAATCCAATAAGGAGACTCAAGAAAACACGGTCGACCAACTCGAGGAGGCTCGAGACATGGCCCTCCTCAACTCCGCCAGATATCAGCAGAAACTTTGACTCTACCATGACAAGCACGTGCGCAAGAGGGACCTCAACGTGGGCGACCTTGTCCTACGACGCCGGCAAAACAATCAAGGACGCCACAAGCTGACTCCACCTTGGGAAGGCCCGTATGTGGTGGCCGAGGTCCTGAAGCCAGGAACGTACAAGTTGGCGGATGAGAAGGGGGCAGTCTTTGTCACAGAACCGACCAAATTATAAGAGTTCAAGTGCAGAAACGATCGTCAAACAATCAAGTTTCTAAACTTGAGCCCATATAATCCCGGTAGTCAATCGAAATCACGAAGGACTTCAAACCAACTCGCAACAAACCAAGATCGTAATAGTTCAACATAAATACAACGGATGTTACATAGTCATTCATTGCCGTCGAAGCGGCACCACATCGGAGTATTGAGTTATTACAACACTTGTTCGAAGTAGCGGAAGCAAAATAAGTACACACACTTGTTCAAAGTTCAGTTCACAAGTTTGTTACTGCCAGAGTCTAGGTCATCCTCTCAAAAGCATCATAGACGAGAAGATTAGAGAACCGGGCCCAACGGTTAGTCCTCATCCCCAGCGGGATGGAGACAGGTCTTGCAGAAACCGTCATAGAAGATATCATCTGCAACAGGTGGGAATAAACCCTGAGTACGAGGATGTACTCAGCTAGACTTACCCGTCTAGTAAAACATAAAAGACACCAAGGATCATGCAAGGCTGAATTTTAAGTGGAGCTGGTTGACTCACCTCTTTGCCAAAAGCTTAACTTACCACTAAGTCATTTTAAGAGCATCAGATTTATTTATCATCAGCCTACCACTAGATTAGCACCTGTACTACAACACATCACTTGATTATTCCAAACAATAATACCATATCAATTTCATCATATGTTCTTCTTGCTATCATCATTATCATGAACCAAGTTTATTAGTGAGTGCTACGTTTGCCGCTGCTCTGTCAAGTTCTCACTAACCGGGAGAGACGGCGATTCGAATCGAATTCCTATCCAGCTGGAGGTTTATTCCTAGCACTCACCCAAGCATCCCCTGCCGGAGAGCCAACGGATCACCTTTGGTACAACTCAGGAATCGCGGCTCCAATCAGCGCCGCACTCCCAGGGCTACCACTCTGCCAGGGAGGTCAGGAATTTTAACTCACCTGCCTTTGGACTTACGCCAATGGTCCCCCGCACACCGCACTTCCTCCGGTAGTGCGCACTTTATACTTGCCGGTCTTCCGGCCTGAGTCATACTACTCGGCTTCGCGGTCGGAACGAGTTATCCGGCCAACTAAGTGTCAGGCATGTGTTCAACATGACAAGAGGACGTACAACGATCGGTCCTTAGCTGCCACAGACGGAGTCACTACAAACTTGCAAAACTCCGCCCGGCTTAAATCAATTTAATCAGGTTCCATCCACGATAGCACATATAGACCATCGTGACCCGACACGACCCTATATCGCGTGGATGACAGGATATCACCCGACTTCTACCGGTTAAAGCATAACTAAGCTGCTACTCGGACCTAACTCTACAACCGGGGAGGGTAAGTTATCTGGACAAGGATAGGGTAGAATGCAGCAACATTTTCATCACAACTCCTATACGTAATGCATCAATAGATATAACGTATTAAGTAAACTTTCGAAAATAGAGGAGGCTTAGAATGCTCTGGGGCTTGCCTTTCACGAACGATGCCGGCTCGTGATTCGGGCACTCAACTTCTTCTTCGGGCTCCTCGAGTCCGGCTTGCTGGACCTCCACCTCCTGGCTGCCTTCCTGGCCTCCGGGGTTCGCTTGGAGCTCGAAGGAAACTGCCACGTCCGGTGCACCTATTGCATGCTCGATGAATGAGAAGGTGCACATGCTACAGATGAATGCTTAATAACACAAGCAACTCACTGGGCACTCATTTACGGAGTAAGAGTTATACTAACTCACATGAATAAACAAGTTAACATAACCCAAAACCTATCATGGCACTAAAGCAGCAAACAACATAAAACAAGTATGCTCAGTAAATAAATCATAATTATAGATAGACAGGTCCAACAAACATGAGTAAGGACATTATGGAAAGCTTAGGAAATTGTCTACAACTCATCTTTAAACATGACAGCAAGATTCAAACATTAAACTAGTCATTTTAACAAAGTTCCAGGTTCTGTCCCAGAAAGACAGAGAGCCCCTATTTCTGGAACCCAACTTGGAACAGCTATAACTTTTAAACTACTTGGCCAAATGACCTCAAATTTAAACCACAGTTAGTTCAACAAGTTTAGAACAACTTTGTTTTATACAAGTTTCACAGAAAGTCAAGTTATCATTAAGCAAAGTTAAATTACTTACTTGCTGTCCAGAACAGCATTTAACCCTATAGTTAATTATTTAATGACATGATCAAAACACAAACTATGCCAACCATATGACTCATGAGCACAAACATAATACAAGGTCACCAGATCATCAGTTGAAAACCCCAAAACAATTACTTAACAAGGCATTTATTAATTAATTTTAGATAAGGCATATTTACAAGATATTAGTTAAAGTGCTCAGAAATTACAGAGGCACAAGGATAACATCAGATCACCACCATAAAAATTTCAGGACCAATGCACCTGCCAAATTAAAGATATGCATTTAACATGTATCAAGGCATTTATTTCATAAATTCATAGACATGACTTATATAGTGTCAAACAACAGATTTCAGATTATTTATATCTTAGGAATACCATAAACAAGTTTACCACCAAAATAGAGCACCAGCCTAAGCACCAATTATTTTATGTGATTTAATTAAAGAAACAAGCCATATTTCAAACACAAATTACATATCACAACTGCAGTGCTCCAAAAATCATGACATAATTATCAGAGCATTCTAATGCCATGCAAAGACCACCATAAAAATTTCAGAGCAAACTAATTAGTAAAACCAGAGATATGCATTTATCCATAAATAACAAGATTAAATCCTTAATAAATAATTTCTCAGAAAACATGATTCATTTTATATTTTTATTAAATACTAGCCATCTCAAGAAACAACACAAAATTTGTTTCACAATTTTTGGATCACTAGAACTAGAGATATGATTTTTACAAAATCAGCTCAAACTCTGATTTAAACAAAGGAGAAAGAGAGACTGACAGAGGGGACCCGCGCGTCAACGGACCCCACCTGCCAGTGACACAGAAGCAGAGGCGCGGCTTGACCGCCGGAGATCTCGCCGACGGCGAGGTCTCGGCGCTGGCCAAGGGCACCATCGTGCTCCCCACTGCATTCCGCATCTAGCGGTACCCAACACCCTAACTCTACCGAGCTCTAGGTACCTCGCCCTCGCGAATGGCGGCACGGCGGTGGTGCGCGGCCGACCGCCGGCGTCTCTGGCCGGAGACAGGGCAGAAGAGAACGAGGATGAGCAACAGCAAGACCTAGCGAAGCTTTTGGGACAAGAATGAGAAGGAATGGTGGACTACAGAGCCCTGGCCACGACGCCGGTGGCCATGGCGGAACTCCGGCGAGGTAAGCTCGCGTCGGAGCAGGCAATGCGGGCTCACCGAGGCTCGGCAGTCGCAACCAGCTCGACGACGGTGGAGAGGAGAGGCTTGCGAAGCGCTGGACCGAGCTGCTTGGCCGGAGACACGGGGATGCGCGCGTGCGAGCTCGCCGAAGCAACGGCGGCGACGCGGAAACGACGACGCGCGAGAGAGAGAGGACACTGGGAGCGGAAATGGCTCTGTCCACGCGACCGGGGCGCCGGGGCGAGATGAAGGACGCGCGGAGGACTGACGGGCGGGGCCAACGGCGACGTACAGACGCCACGAGTCCAACACGCGGCACACTGGCGAGCTTCCCCTGACTGACGACGACGCGATTCAGTTTCCCCCGGGCCGACTGAAACTCGATTTTGCCCGACGATTTGCTCCCTAATCACTCGATGATTTTGCTGGCTAAATGCTCCATGCTGGAGGGCTACACGAGTACTCCAACATTGCTTACAAGATCAAGGCTTGATTCGCTCTAGAATTCAAACGGGAAGGTGAAGAACACCCCCTCGAGCAAACTGCAAAGCCCCCAGGACTTAGAAAATTTTCTAAGTGTGGAAAACAGCCCCAAATCTGCCTTGTGGGCCACTTTTGAGCTACTTGTGGTCATTTTCATGAGATGGCCATAAAACAACTTTTGTTCCTTATAAAATTTTCTACAACTTTGCTGTAGGAAGTTTTGACATGCAAACATTTTATGAAACACTTTTTAAAAGCCTAAGCAAAAGAGGTTTCTAGGGTCTATTTGAATAAGTATGACTTAAGTGATTATTTTGGAGAAGTGATCAACATGAACATTGTTCCCAAGATTGAGTTAAGCATAGATAAGCTATTTACCAAGGCATTAAGCACAAACACAAGCATTGTTCACTCAAACATAAGCATAGGAAGCCTATTTAAGCCATTTAAAACACATTTTTGCAAAGGATGACATGTCTCAAGATAGATGATGATCATGGATGCTTTGAATAAAAGATGATGCTCATGCTATGCACATGTTTGATGCAACCATAACACTGGGGTGTTACAGCCCTCCCCCCTTACAAAAATCTCGTCCCGAGATTTGAAAGCTTACTGATTTTCGAAGAAGGTTTTGTAAACTTCTTTTAAATAATCCTCCGTCTCCCAAGTGGCATCTTCTTCCCCGTGGTTGCTCCACAAGACCTTGTAGAGTTTAACCACACGATTACGCGTTTCCCGTTCCTTGCGATCAAGAATCGCTACGGGTTTCTCCTCATACACCAAGTCTGACTTCAACTTGATATCTCGAATTTCCACTCGTTCCTCCGGTACACGAAGGCACTTCTTTAATTGTGATACGTGGAAAACAGGGAAGATAGCTCGAAGCACAACTGGGAGTTGCACTTTGTATGCCACATTCCCTTTCTTTTCGAGAATCCGATAAGGTCCCACATAGCGAGGCGCAAGCTTTCGCTTGACTCCGAACCTTTGTACACCCTTCATCGGAGACACCTTGATGTACACATGATCACCAACCGAATACTCAATCGGCTTCCTTCTCTTGTCGGCATAACTCTTCTGACGAGCTTGAGCAGCTTTCAAGTGTTGCTGGATAATACGGACTTTCTGCTCCGCTTCGTTCACGAAATCGATGCCGTAGTACCTTCGCTCTCCAGCTTCTACCCAATTCAACGGGGTTCGACACTTTCGACCGTACAAGGCTTCAAATGGAGCCATTTTGATACTCTCCTGATAACTGTTGTTGTAGGAGAACTCAGCTAATGGCAACCACTTGACCCAAGAACCTTTTGATGAGAGAGCACATGCCCTCAACATATCTTCAAGGATCTGGTTAACTCGTTCAGTTTGACCTGCTGTTTGGGGATGATAAGCAGAGCTGCGGACCAAGTGAGTACCAATCTGCTCATGAAGACATTCCCAAAAACGAGCAGTGAACTGTGGTCCACGATCAGATATGATTGTTCGAGGCACACCATACTGACGAACAATGTGCTCGAAATACAACTCCGCATACTGATGAGGACGATAATCAGTTCGGACTGGAATAAATCGAGCAACCTTGGTCAAACGATCTACAACCACCCAGATAGAGTCATAACCCTTAACAGAAGTTGGGAGTCCACTGATGAAATCCATGCTGACTTCTTCCCATTTCCAACCAGGAATTGACAAGGGTTGAAGCAAACCAGCTTTCATGTGAACAGCCTTCACGCGACAACAATTGTCACAGCGAGCGACGAAAGCCGCTATCTCCTTTTTCATCTTTGTCCAGCAAAACAAAGGTTTCAGATCCTGATACATCTTGCTACTACCAGGATGGATAGACATTTTGGATGAATGAGCTTCAGATAAGATCTGATTTCGCAGCTCGCGGTCTTTTGGGACCACAAGTCGATCCTTGAACCAAAGAATTCCATTTTCATCAACCCGGAAATACTTGGTTTCTTCTTCTTTCATCTTTCTCTTGATATGGTAGATGCCTACATCTGTCTGCTGCAATTCGATGACTCGATTGCGAATGGTACTTTCCAGAGAAATCTGGTTGAGCACAAGTGGATGCATAAGATGTGACAACAACGGATCTTCCACTCGGATTGAGTGACAGTGCGCTTTCCGACTCAAGGCATCCGCCACCACGTTTGCCTTGCCCGGATGATAGTGCACTTGGAGATTATAGTCTTTAATCAACTCAAGCCACCTTCGCTGCCGCATGTTCAGTTCAGGTTGAGTGAAGATATACTTGAGGCTCTTATGTTCGGTGTAGATATTACACAGATTACCCAGCAGATAATGCCTCCAGATTTTCAAAGCATGAACAACTGCTGCCAATTCTAAGTCATGAGTGGGGTAATTGACCTCATGCTTTCGAAGTTGGCGCGAGGCATACGCGATAACGCGACCTTCCTGCATCAACACACAGCCTAAACCAATGCCTGATGCGTCACAAAAGACATCGAAAGGCTTCTCGATATCAGGTTGAGCTAGGACAGGAGCTGATGTCAACAGTGTCCTTAACTTGTGGAATGCCTCTTCACACTCAGGTGTCCACACAAACTTTTCATCTTTCTGAAGCAGACGCGTCATAGGCTTGGATATTTTGGAGAACTCCGGAATAAATCGACGGTAATACCCAGCCAGACCGAGAAAACTCCGAACCTCGTGTACCGAAGTTGGAACTTTCCAATCCAGTACCTCTTGCACCTTAGTCGGATCTACTGATATGCCTTCTTCAGATAAGACATGGCCCAAGAAAGGTACTTTCTTTAGCCAAAACTCGCATTTGCTAAACTTAGCATAAAGCTGATGTTCGCGCAAACGCGACAACACTACACGCAGATGCTCAGCATGCTCCTCTTCATTGCAAGAATATACCAAGATATCATCAATGAAGACCACTACAAACTTGTCCAATTCGGGCATGAACACCGAATTCATAAGATACATGAAATGAGCAGGTGCATTCGTAAGCCCGAAGGACATGACAAGGTACTCATACAACCCATACCTCGTCGAGAAAGCCGTCTTAGGTATATCCTCGGGACGGATCTTGATTTGATGGTACCCAGATCGCAAATCAATCTTGGAGAATACCTTAGCTTTAGACAACTGATCAAACAGGATGTCAATGCGAGGGAGAGGGTATTTGTTCTTGATTGTCACCGCATTTAGGGGACGATAGTCCACACACATGCGCAAAGATTGATCTTTCTTCTTCACAAAGATAGCCGGACAACCCCAGGGAGAAGAACTAGGACGAATAAGACCCTTCTGCAACAACTCATTTAGTTGGGTCTTAAGCTCAGCTAATTCATTGGGCGGCATCCTATAAGGTCTTCTAGAGATCGGAGCGGTGCCTGGAATCAATTCAATTTTAAACTCCACATCCCGATCCGGAGGAAGCCCGGGTAGATCATCAGGAAAGACATCCGGAAACTCACACACCACCGGAATATCCTGAAAAGCCTTAGAGGTAACTGCATTCACAGTGCTACGGATTTGAATATCACGAGGAAGTTGCACTAAAAATGCCTCCTTGGTATCTGGATCTTTCAACATCACTACGCGAGTGGTGGTGTCAATAAGAACTCCATTACCACTCATCCACTTCATCCCCAGAATTACATCTATGCCCACACCGGGTAAAACAACCAGATCAGCAAGAAACTGACGGCCTCCTATATCCAGAGTTGCCCCCAAAACCACTTGATTGGTGGAAATATCATTTCCCGCAGCACTAATACAATAACTGCCCTTATCAAGTGTGATGGTCTTGATGCTATGCTTAGATATAAATTCAGAACTCACAAAAGAATGTGATGCTCCAGAATCAAAAAGCACGAGTGCATCATGTTGATTGACCAGAAACTTACCAGCCGTGACTACCTCACCAGCAGGGATTGCCTCCACAGTTGTGTAATGAACACGTCCCTGACGGACGTTCCCCTGGTTGCCCTTCTTTGGCGGGTAAGGACAGTTGCTCTGCCAATGCCCGGTCTGATTGCAGTTCCAGCACGGACGGTTGGCAGGTGGAGCCTTGGCATAGTTGGGCCCCGTGTTGCCCCTAGGAAGAGCAATAGAGTACCCCTTGTGAAAACCCGTCTTTGCCTGATTCTTCTTCACCGGAGGGCGGTATCGCTGGTTGGGGGTTGGAGCACGGAATGGTGGCTTAACTGCCACTGGAGCCTTGGACTGAGATGATCCTGCCCCGGCCTCAAAAGCCCTCTTGCGAGTCTTGGTCGCAGTGTACACAGTGTTATAATTCTCTTGAGTAAGAGCATCACTGACAAACTCATTGAAAGTTGCACACCTAGTGCGGCCCATAGTCTTCAGCAATTTGGGACCCAAACCCCGCTTGAAACTAGCGATCTTTTTCGTCTCCGTGTCCACAAACTCAGGAGCATACCTAGACAAGTGATTGAAAGCATGCAAATACTCCTTCAGAGTCTTGTTGCCCTGAGTCAGCTGCATGAACTCGGTGTGCTTCATCTCCATAACACCCGGAGGAATGAAATGCCCTTTGAACGCCTCACGGAAAAGATTCCAATCAATCACCGTGTCAGGCGGTAGAGCTTCCCGGTACTGATTCCACCAGATGCCTGCCGGCCCTTGCAGTTGATGAGCGGCATACTCCGCCTTCAAACCTTCAGTCAAACGAAGTAGGCGAAACTTTTGTTCCACCGTATTCAGCCACTCTTCAGCTTGAAGGGGTTCTTCAGCATCTCTGAAAGGTGGGGGCTTCGTATCCATGAAGTCCTTGAAACTACTATACTGGTTAGGAGCTGGCCCTTCCTGTGCATTACGGCCACCCTGATTTGCCATCCGATTGATGGTCTCAGTGAGCATCCTCTGATTTTCCACCATCATTTGCATCAGCTCAGCTGAATTTGGTAGTGGAGGAGGAGGTGGTGGATTCATGTTTGCACGTTGTTCCGCACCTCGGGTGCCACGAGACATCTGAAAAGACACAGTCAGTGAGCATTGATGATGACAAGATTTGCTGTAGAAGAACTTATATTCATGCCTGAAAGCATTCGAGAGAATAGCTTTACAGAACGGCACAACAATTCCATTCCACAAAACAACATCACCAATCCAACACACGACATAGATATCCGCAAAACGCACCACAACGGAAAACATCGACATAACATAACGATCATAAAGACTGCACATAGGGTCCATGAAGTTATTACACCCTTACAGTACATGCCATGAGTCAAGGTCAAAGTTTCGGATTACAACATGGTTACAAAAGCACCACGGCGACTGGCATACAACAAAAGATCCTGGCAGCAACTACTCACTACTCCCTACACTCCAGGCTCGTCGTCCGAATCAGCGTCGAAGATCGCCTCTCCATCCTCGTCGCTAACCGGCTCAAGCTCCTCGTCCTCCACGTCCTCGTGTAAAGGTGGTGCAGCCGCTGCTGGTCCATCAACCTCCATACCATCATCATCGGCCACAATCACCTGAGGTCCCACCTCTGGATACACGGGTATAGGGCGAGGAATAGGGTGTAGCAAGTTGTTGAGACGGTGAATCTCCACAAGACCAGCCTCAATCTGACCCTGTAGATAGTTCTCCCGCTCAAGCGACTGAACTCGGTGCATCTCCCATGCTCGGCGCCTGTTCTCCGACACACGGAGTGCAGTATCCCTCTCACGGGTGAGCTGCACCAAGCGCTCCTGCAAAGTCTCCCTCTCTCGAGCTAACTGGCTCATCTGATCCTGCTTATGATCTCTCTCTCTGATGGCCTTCACCCACTGCTGTCTACGGTACTCCGCTATGTCCTCCCAGTCATTGCGGTCCTTCTGAGTTTGCTCCAGGAGTCTAGCTTGCTTGCGAAACTTGCGAGCACGC
The DNA here is from genome assembly GCF_000003195.3 of Sorghum bicolor. Taxonomy (NCBI): domain Eukaryota; kingdom Viridiplantae; phylum Streptophyta; class Magnoliopsida; order Poales; family Poaceae; genus Sorghum; species Sorghum bicolor. The sequence goes on along the minus strand of NC_012870.2, from coordinate 34,848,074 downwards.
TTTTCAGCCTTCCGCTGCATCTCCTGGGCCCTACGAACAGCCACCATCACCTGTGCATAGGTGCCCTCTCGCTGACTAATCAGCTTGAGTACAGCCATCATAGCACTCATAGCGGGACTAGAGCTCTCAGCTCTCTCTCCTCTACCTCGAACCAAAGCACAACCATCAGCCTGTTTCCACTCCGCGGCTGCTGGGTCAGCACTAGGAATGGAGGCCGCTGGTCCTCCCGTCAGCTCGTCACCACACCTCTGACATATATCTAGCAGGATAGTCTGGGCTGCAACCTGAGCTGCCTCCCAGGGAGTCTGCCCATCTGAGCTGCACGTCCAGCCTGTCCATGCAGGCTTGTCCCCATGTGGAGGGACAACTCCCTGCACAGCAAACCACTGGATCCCTCCTGTGCTCTCCATTTCCCACCAAGAATACTGAGGTGGCTCAGTGTACCCAACAGTCCGTAACACTCTCCAGAGCAGGGTAGGAGTGCCAAACTCGTGCAAGAAAGTGTCACTGGGACGAGGTGAAGCGGGTGCGTCCATCTGTGGAAAGGAATAGGAATACCATGGGTAAAAGAGGATTAGTTGAAGCACATTTATTTATTTAAAAAGGGACGAAATTGTAAGGGAAGGAGCAGACAGAATGTATATATGAATGCGACATGATGCATGCACGAACCGTACGTCCTCACAAACTTAGAAAATTAATATTCTAACGGATATACGGTGGCATACATTCGTCTCTCGATACGGTAACTATCGGTTTACATGTGCGCTGTTAGAGTACCTGCAGAAAGCTTCATTTCAGCCCAACAGTTCCCAATATATATCACCCAAGAAAGCAGTAAACTAAGTGCACATTGCTTGGACATGCCCAACATGCCCCAACAATGACACCACAGCTACCCGAGAAATTAAATACTCCCCAATTAAGTTTCTTTCGTGGCTCCATGGTTTCGACATGTGACCACTCCAGAAAACCACCGCGAACACTCCCCTAGACCGCCGTTTGGACGATCATGCTCTCACAGCTCACACTTACCTGAGCGTAGGTGCGACGTTGCATAATTTAAATCTAGCGACATATGTGGCTAATTCACATATGAAGGCTACCTCCACCATTAGACCACAGGGTAGCATAGTGTGGTCATCACACATCCATACCTGAGTACTGCCGGAGATGCATAAATAAAACCCCCCCAAGTCAGTACTTACATAGCCACCTAGAGTCCTTATATGGGCAAGGAGGATTCGACCACTGGCATAACTTAATTATTTGTTTAACACCATTTTATTTCAAAATTCTTTTGTTTTAAATACACAAACGCTGCATTTATAATGCTGAACTTGCTCCGATGCCAGCTGTCACAGAACCGACCAAATTATAAGAGTTCAAGTGCAGAAACGATCGTCAAACAATCAAGTTTCTAAACTTGAGCCCATATAATCCCGGTAGTCAATCGAAATCACGAAGGACTTCAAACCAACTCGCAACAAACCAAGATCGTAATAGTTCAACATAAATACAACGGATGTTACATAGTCATTCATTGCCGTCGAAGCGGCACCACATCGGAGTATTGAGTTATTACAACACTTGTTCGAAGTAGCGGAAGCAAAATAAGTACACACACTTGTTCAAAGTTCAGTTCACAAGTTTGTTACTGCCAGAGTCTAGGTCATCCTCTCAAAAGCATCATAGACGAGAAGATTAGAGAACCGGGCCCAACGGTTAGTCCTCATCCCCAGCGGGATGGAGACAGGTCTTGCAGAAACCGTCATAGAAGATATCATCGGCAACAGGTGGGAATAAACCCTGAGTACGAGGATGTACTCAGCTAGACTTACCCGTCTAGTAAAACATAAAAGACACCAAGGATCATGCAAGGCTGAATTTTAAGTGGAGCTGGTTGACTCACCTCTTTGCCAAAAGCTTAACTTACCACTAAGTCATTTTAAGAGCATCAGATTTATTTATCATCAGCCTACCACTAGATTAGCACCTGTACTACAACACATCACTTGATTATTCCAAACAATAATACCATATCAATTTCATCATATGTTCTTCTTGCTATCAAAATTATCATGAACCAAGTTTATTAGTGAGTGCTACGTTTGCCGCTGCTCTGTCAAGTTCTCACTAACCGGGAGAGACGGCGATTCGAATTCCTATCCAGCTGGAGGTTTATTCCTAGCACTCACCCAAGCATCCCCTGCCGGAGAGCCAACGGATCACCTTTGGTACAACTCAGGAATCGCGGCTCCGATCAGCGCCACACTCCCAGGGCTACCACTCTGCCAGGGAGGTCAGGAATTTTAACTCACCTGCCTTTGGACTTACGCCAATGGTCCCCCGCACACCGCACTTCCTCCGGTAGTGCGCACTTTATACTTGCCGGTCTTCCGGCCTGAGTCATACTACTCGGCTTCGCGGTCGGAACGAGTTATCCGGCCAACTAAGTGTCAGGCATGCGTTCAACATGACAAGAGGACGTACAACGATCGGTCCTTAGCTGCCACAGACGGAGTCACTACAAACTTGCAAAACTCCGCCCGGCTTAAATCAATTTAATCAGGTTCCATCCACGATAGCACATATAGACCATCGTGACCCGACACGACCCTATATCGCGTGGATGACAGGATATCACCCGACTTCTACCGGTTAAAGCATAACTAAGCTGCTACTCGGACCTAACTCTACAACCGGGGAGGGTAAGTTATCTGGACAAGGATAGGGTAGAATGCAGCAACATTTTCATCACAACTCCTATACGTAATGCATCAATAGATATAACGTATTAAGTAAACTTTCGAAAATAGAGGAGGCTTAGAATGCTCTGGGGCTTGCCTTTCACGAACGATGCCGGCTCGTGATTCGGGCACTCAACTTCTTCTTCGGGCTCCTCGAGTCCGGCTTGCTGGACCTCCACCTCATGGCTGCCTTCCTGGCCTCCGGGGTTCGCTTGGAGCTCGAAGGAAACTGCCACGTCCGGTGCACCTATTGCATGCTCGATGAATGAGAAGGTGCACATGCTACAGATGAATGCTTAATAACACAAGCAACTCACTGGGCACTCATTTACGGAGTAAGAGTTATACTAACTCACATGAATAAACAAGTTAACATAACCCAAAACCTATCATGGCACTAAAGCAGCAAACAACATAAAACAAGTATGCTCAGTAAATAAATCATAATTATAGATAGACAGGTCCAACAAATATGAGTAAGGACATTCTGGAAAGCTTAGGAAATTGTCTACAATTCATCTTTAAACATGACAGCAAGATTCAAACATTACACTAGTCATTTTAACAAAGTTCCAGGTTCTGTCCCAGAAAGACAGAGAGCCCCTATTTCTGGAACCCAACTTGGAACAGCTATAACTTTTAAACTACTTGGCCAAATGACCTCAAATTTAAACCACAGTTAGTTCAACAAGTTTAGAACAACTTTGTTTTATACAAGTTTCACAGAAAGTCAAGTTATCATTAAGCAAAGTTAAATTACTTACTTGCTGTCCAGAACAGCATTTAACCCTATAGTTAATTATTTAATGACATGATCAAAACACAAACTATGCCAACCATATGACTCATGAGCACAAACATAATACAAGGTCACCAGATCATCAGTTGAAAACCCCAAAACAATTACTTAACAAGGCATTTATTAATTAATTTTAGATAAGGCATATTTACAAGATATTAGTTAAAGTGCTCAGAAATTACAGAGGCACAAGGATAACATCAGATCACCACCATAAAAATTTCAGGACCAATGCACCTGCCAAATTAAAGATATGCATTTAACATGTATCAAGGCATTTATTTCATAAATTCATAGACATGACTTATATAGTGTCAAACAACAGATTTCAGATTATTTATATCTTAGGAATACCATAAACAAGTTTACCACCAAAATAGAGCACCAGCCTAAGCACCAATTATTTTATGTGATTTAATTAAAGAAACAAGCCATATTTCAAACACAAATTACATATCACAACTGCAGTGCTCCAAAAATCATGAAATAATTATCAGAGCATTCTAATGCCATGCAAAGACCACCATAAAAATTTCAGAGCAAACTAATTAGTAAAACCAGAGATATGCATTTATCCATAAATAACAAGATTAAATCCTTAATAAATAATTTCTCAGAAAACATGATTCATTTTATATTTTTATTAAATACTAGCCATCTCAAGAAACAACACAAAACTTGTTTCACAATTTTTGGATCACTAGAACTAGAGATATGATTTTTACAAAATCAGCTCAAACTCTGATTTAAACAAAGGAGAAAGAGAGACTGACAGAGGGGACCCGCGCGTCAACGGACCCCACCTGCCAGTGACACAGAAGCAGAGGCGCGGCTTGACCGCCGGAGATCTCGCCGACGGCGAGGTCTCGGCGCTGGCCAAGGGCACCATCGTGCTCCCCACTGCATTCCGCATCTAGCGGTACCCAACACCCTAACTCTACCGAGCTCTAGGTACCTCGCCCTCGCGAATGGCGGCACGGCGGTGGTGCGCGGCCGACCGCCGGCGTCTCTGGCCGGAGACAGGGCAGAAGAGAACGAGGACGAGCAACAGCAAGACCTAGCGAAGCTTTTGGGACAAGAATGAGAAGGAATGGTGGACTACAGAGCCCTGGCCACGACGCCGGTGGCCATGGCGGAACTCCGGCGAGGTAAGCTCGCGTCGGAGCAGGCAATGCGGGCTCACCGAGGCTCGGCAGTCGCAACCAGCTCGACGACGGTGGAGAGGAGAGGCTTGCGAAGCGCTGGACCGAGCTGCTTGGCCGGAGACACGGGGATGCGCGCGTGCGAGCTCGCCGAAGCAACGGCGGCGACGCAGAAACGACGACGCGCGAGAGAGAGAGGACACTGGGAGCGGAAATGGCTCTGTCCACGCGACCGGGGCGCCGGGGCGAGATGAAGGACGCGCGGAGGACTGACGGGCGGGGCCAACGGCGACGTACGGACGCCACGAGTCCAACACGCGGCACACTGGCGAGCTTCCCCTGACTGACGACGACGCGATTCAGTTTCCCCCGGGCCGACTGAAACTCGATTTTGCCCGACGATTTGCTCCCTAATCACTCGATGATTTTGCTGGCTAAATGCTCCATGCTGGAGGGCTACACGAGTACTCCAACATTGCTTACAAGATCAAGGCTTGATTCGCTCTAGAATTCAAACGGGAAGGTGAAGAACACCCCCTCGAGCAAACTGCAAAGCCCCCAGGACTTAGAAAATTTTCTAAGTGTGGAAAACAGCCCCAAATCTGCCTTGTTGGCCACTTTTGAGCTATTTGTGATCATTTTCATGAGATGGCCATAAAACAACTTTTGTTCCTTATAAAATTTGCTACAACTTTGCTGTAGGAAGTTTTGACATGCAAACATTTTATGAAACACTTTTTAAAAGCCTAAGCAAAAGAGGTTTCTAGGGTCTATTTGAATAAGTATGACTTAAGTGATTATTTTGGAGAAGTGATCAACATGAACATTGTTCCCAAGATTGAGTTAAGCATAGATAAGCTATTTACCAAGGCATTAAGCACAAACACAAGCATTGTTCACTCAAACATAAGCATAGGAAGCCTATTTAAGCCATTTAAAACACATTTTTGCAAAGGATGACATGTCTCAAGATAGATGATGATCATGGATGCTTTGAATAAAAGATGATGCTCATGCTATGCACATGTTTGATGCAACCATAACACTGGGGTGTTACAGTCTTCACCAACGCATGGAACATCGAACAGCTATGTCGATTCTACCCCTAGAAGTTCTAAACTTATGTTCCTACGTACATTTTGTACCAAGACTTTGTAAACGAATGAATGAATAAATAAAGTCTTTCCCTCGAGCAACTTCTTTTTGCGCCAAAAGATTTACAAATCATAATCTCGACGTTAGAAGGGGGTGCCGACTATGACCCATCATAGTCAACACCCCCTCGGGGGCTACTAGGGGGACGACCCCCCCCAAGCATCGAAAAAGTGAAGAAATTTTCTTTTCTTATTTAGTAAACCTTGCACGGTTCGAGTAGCAGAGGCGCCTCGAGCCCCTCAAAGGCCGAGGGACAACGAGCTGGAGAACTCCTACGCCCCCGGGCCACGGAATCTCTACTCACTTCCTCACCATTGAGGTGATCGAGGTTGTTTCTGACGAAAGATCGAGCAGGGGATACAAACGTAGGAACAAAGAGAAATAAAAGAACCTCGAGCGGGAAGACAAATAAGCATTTAACAATTACAAAAAGTTACTGTATCACTTAGCAGCAGAATTAACAAAGTATCATACAAGGGGCCCTAGGCGCCCTGAGCAGGCTCGCAGGCCTCAGTCCGCGGTACGATCCTCACCGCCCTCGCCTCCGCCCGAGCTAGTCTCAGGAGGGAGCACCTCAGGCTCAAAAAGCTTAGCCAACCTTTCCCCAGGAGCCTCCGCGTCGTCGATCAAGGCGTGGAGCCTCTCCTCGTTCTCCGCGTCGGTCTTTGGAATGTCAGTGATGAAGCCGTGGGACACCACCTCTATGTCGTAGGAGAAGCCCGAGCAGACAACTGCCATCGCCCGCTTCACCCCGATGTGGAGGGCATCCCGCACCCGATCTCGCAGCGTCGCGCCTATGTAGCACAGCTGGTCGACCAGCGCATCGCCTCGAGCGCCCTCCCTTGACTCATCCATAGGCTCGACCTCCCAGGAGGTCGAGAGGTCGCTTATCGCCGTCCGCACTTGATGGTTCAAAGCAACCTCAGCCTCGAGCTGGGTCTTGGCATTACGGGCCTCGGCTTGAGCGGCTAGGAGCTCGTCCTTGAGCACTGTGAACATCAAACCAAGAAACTTTAGGAAGAACCAAGCGCACCTCGGAGAAGAAATTTAGCAACAGGAACATACCGCGAATACTCTCCTCCAGGGCCGTGTTCTCGCCGACCAATCTGGTGTTGGCACGCTCGATCTCTTTGTTGGAGCGCGCCAGCTTTGTATTGGCAACGCGGAGATCTTCGATCACCTTGCCAGCCTGAGCAATGGCTACACTCTTCTCCAGCAATTCTCCCTTCAGACGCTCGACGTCGTCAGAGAGACTGCGGGACCGAGCCCGCTCCGCCTCGAGGTCTTCGAGGGCCTTCTTCTTTACGTCCTCGGCGGCACCCCTGGCGACCTCACTATCCACATACGCCACCTTCATCCTTTGAAAGGAGTCGCGGAGGGTGTCCAGGTCGGTCTTAAGAAGGCCCTTCTCCTTGTCCAGGTCCGCAATAACGCTCTTGTAGGACAGGGCCTCCTCCCGGGCTTTGGACGCGGCCTCCTCGGCCGTAAGAGCCCGCTCCCGCAGCATCGTCGTCTCCTCCTCTGCCCTCCTTGAGGCCTCTCGAGCCTTGACCAAGGCAGCCTCCCTCGCTTCCTTCTCCTCCTTGAGCGCTATGAGGTCTTTGTAGGCCTGAAGGAGCTTCTCCTGTGACTCGAGGAGTTGATCCTTAAGGAGGGGGAGCTGCTCCCAGCCACCTCTCGTGGCATGAATGAAACTAGACTTGATGCGGGAGGTCTCTTTCATATCCTACGAACCAAGGATCGAACGGTTAGAGCACAAAACTGAAAGGTTTCATAAGAATTGAAGATCGAAAAAACACTCACGAAATAAGCTGGCCTGAGCCCGTTGTTGATGACGTCTGCCAGGAGCCCCACCACATGCTTCATCCAAAGGCGGAGCTCCTCGACGTGTTCCCACTTTTCCGCCTCCTTCCGGTCATCCAGGAAGATGTTCGGCTCGGACGGGTCGTGGGAGGCCCGGATGCGGATCCGATCAGGGCACCAGTGCTCCATCTCCCGGTCGGCCCATACCTTGACGCCGCGGATGAGGTCCTCGACGGTCTCGAGGGAGCCCCCATGGTGCAGGAACAGGTCGACGAGGCATGGGAACCGCCCGTCGTCGTCCACCGTCTTCCAGGTACCGTCCTTGGTCCCCGACGTCCCGATCTCATCCTCCTCAGAGGGAAAGCGGTCCTCCCATGCCCGACGCTCCCGGAGGAACCCTGGGGCGATCCCGTCCATGCCGTAGATCGTCCTCTTGATCTCGGACTCGGGGTCGCTGGGGGTGCGCATCATGCAGGCGAGCGCCACCACTCCATCCGCTCGCCCCGGCTCTGCCCGGATCGCGGCAGGTGCCCCCAGGAGGAGCCACGCTGGAGTTGGGGGGCCGTACACCGGCAGATCCTCTTCCTGCTCGCCGGGCCCTTGCGGCTCTGGCGGTACTGGCTGGGCCGGACCTTGGGGTGGGGGCTCGAGCCGTCCCTCCTCTTGGCCCCCCTGCTGCTGCTGCTGTTGCTGTTGCTGCTGCTGTTGCTGTTGTTGCGCCTCATGCTCCTGCAGCTCTTGCCCGCGGCCCTGCTCCTGCGGCTGCCGCGCTGCCTCACGCTCCCGCTCTTCATCTTCCTCCCTCTTCTTCTTCTGCTCCTCGAGGGCGCGGAGGCCGGCGGGCCATGGAGTCGGTCCCGCGATGTGTGAGGTCGATGCTTCCTCCTCCATAGGGCGGGCGCCTCCAGGTGTTTCGTTACCATCAGACGTATCACTGATGGTGATGGGTTCCCCCTCGACCCCCAATCGAGGAGGCTCGGGGGCTCCCTCCGGCACTTGCGTCTGGGGCGCCTCACCACACGCCGGCAGCGACGGGGTAGGCTCGGAACGAGGCGGAGCATTCTCAGCGCCTACTGGAGGTTGGAAGTCGGATGAGCCTACAAAATAAAGAATAAAGGCCGGTGACTACGATGGTTAGCGCAAGAGCATCACAGATCCCAAAAGTAAGCCACAAACCTGGCTCCTTGGAGGCGGCACCAGCTTTGAGCCTCTTCACCATGGATGGCTGGGCCTGCTCGAGGGTCCGCTTTAGCCTGAGAAAAGAAAGAAATGAGCACGAAAAAGATCAGCATATGAGGAAAGGCGGAAGAGGAGGAAGACAAAAGCCACAACATCGAAAAGGCTTACCCCACAGGGAGAACGGCTCGCCTCCGGCCGCCCCGACCGGTAGGCCTCGAGCCACCCCGCGTCAGGGCTCCAGACCCCTCGAGGGCAGGTGCTGGCCCAGGCACGTCAGTTCCCACCTGGCGGGCGCCGGGACTGGCGCTCCTGCGACCGGCCTCTCCTTTGTCGGAGGCCGCGGCGCGACCACGAGTCAGTGGCCCCGTCGCCTGGAACCTAGCGTGGCCACCCGTCTTGGGCACGGGAGGAGGGCGCGGGGCGACCTGACCAGCCGCGGGCGCAGGAGGGGTGTCGGCCCGAGGACGGTGAGATCCGCTCGGACCCTCTTTTGGAGTCTCCGTCCGGGGGGCATCGACATCGCCTCGAGGCGGACCCTCGAGGATTCGGTCGAGGCGCGACGCCATCCCCTCAGAGTCGTCGCTGTCCTCGTCGTCATCATCGTCGTTGTTGGGGGATTCTTCCTCAGGCTCCCCCCTCTGCCTGGATTTGGCTCGACGCGCCTCTAATGCTTGGCGGTCGAGGTTCTTCTTCTTCTCCTCCTTCTTCGCAGAGTCCTTGGCGGACTTTAGCTTTTCGGCAGATTGGCGCCGTTTGTCGCGATCGACCTCGTCCTCCTTTACCGGAGGCCTCGAGGACCGGACATCAATCCGACCCTGCCAAAACAAAGGCAGACTTAGAAAAAAGAGAGGGGAGAAAGGAAACCCAGAATTGAGGCTACGCGCAAGAAGAAAGAGTACCAGATCAATCGATCCTGCATCTGGTCTCATGGGGAAGCCGTTAACGTGCTCCGGCTGAAAATCACCGGCAATTGCAGCCCTGACTCGGGCCGCGACTTCGTCGTCTGCCGGAGCCTCGTTGGACATCCGACACACCTCGAGGTCCCGAGATGAGACGCTAGAGCCCATCTCGTCCATCCTCAACGGTCGAGACATCAAGGGGAGAACTCTTCGGTGATGGACGGCCGAGAGGACGAGAGCGGCGGTCAAACCCTCCTGTCGAAGCTTCTTCAGGGCGTCGAGGAGGGGGTCGAGCCGAGATTGATGAGCTTGGACGACGCCGTATGTCCAATCCACTGGACGCTCCATGATCAGATGGCCCGAGTAGGAAGACAGGAGGTTGTCGTTGTTCCGCAGGTAAAACCACTGGGAGTCCCAGCCGGCGTGGTTGGTCGATAACCCTATCGGGATGTACTCCCGCGGCCTGTCCGTCTTCCCCATCTTCTGCACCAGATTGAGGCATCCCGCCCGCACGGGCTTCCTTACGCCTGTGGTTCCGGTGGGGGCATGGAAAAGCTCGCCCCTGTAGAGGTGGAGCCACAGCTCCCAGTGCGGCATCATCCCCAAGTAGCCCTCACACACGGCGGCGAAGACCGCCGCTACGGTGATGGCGTTCGGAGAGAAGTGCTGGAGCTCCACCCCACAGTGGAAGCAGAGGGCCCGCATGAAGCGGCTCGGGGGCGCGCCCAGGCCGTGGCGGTGAAACTTGGCGAACGACACCACGTAGCCCTCGGGCGGCTGAGGCCCCCTGTGACTCGCCGGCGGCGCGAACCACTCTGGCGACGATAGCGAGGTACGGCGGCGCAGCAGTCCCTCTTTCTCAAGCTCTAACAACCAGCGCTCCGTCATCGACGACGGGCGCCAGTCGTCGGCAGCAACGAGTCTTACAAGCATCTCGGCTGGAGGGACGGTGGATTCGCTACAGCTCGAGGAGGCGTGTGCGCGTGAGGCAGCGAGAAAGCAAAGGCAACGAGAGAATAAAAGCAAGAAGGCGGAAGGGAGAGGAACGGCGGCGACGCCACGACGTATTTATATACAGCAGTCCGCCAACGGACAGATCCGAGAAATAAGGTAACTCCCTCCCTTAAATGCGCCACCTAATCGTCTCTTTCTCACGCAGGCGTGGCGCCCCGAATTCCACGCCGACGCAGTGTCGTAACGTCACCCGCCTAAAAAGGTGCGCCCAACGGGCAGAAAGGCGAACTGCCACGGCCACTTCCTTCCCTCGTAAGCCAGGGGACGTACCCGCGAAAGTCTCGAGAGGTCGATGGCTGGCCCGCCGAAAGGGTTCGACAGCCGATCTCGAGCGCCAGAGTCAGGGATCCCCAGCGAGCGGTCGAAGATCGAGGCCCACCTCGAGGACTCGCTGGCGATGTTCAAGGTAGGGTCGAGACAGTCGAGAGGAATCCCCCCGACGGGAGGCATCGAGCCGCCGGTCTCTATCGAATGAGACTGGTATCCCCGACCACGTCGATCCCGCTTTATGAGAACGCCTCTGGGCTACAGCTAACCCCCTCGAAAGGGGCACAGGTTCTCACTTGGACTACCCGCCAGGAACTCAATCTGGGGTGGAAGACGCTCGCTCTATCGAGAGTACGTCGAAACCCACGGGCAAAACGAGCCAGTGAGAACCTTCCACCATTGGTGTCGAAAGCGCTTCTGCGAATTAGACAACATAACCCTCGAAGGAGTCAAAAACTACTCCGAGGGCTTGGGGGCTACCCCTGCGGGGTCGGTCGCGCGCCCCCACGGAAATTCGACCACAAAACAAAGCCTCCACTCGAGCGCTAGCGCTCAAATGGAGGCTCGGGGGCTACTGTTGAGGGTATCAGTAAGGGGTGCCCTCAGCGATGCGCGTTACGAGATTGCCCGTACACAGGTCGAGGCCCTCAATTCGACGCTCTAATCTTACGTATGCGCCGCCATCGACGGCCGCAACCTCGAAGACGGAAATAGCGTCGAGCGAATCGGTCAGGCGTCGAGCGCCGGTTACCGTCGAATACGGAACAGGCTCACGCGAACCGGGGGGCGTCGAGCGCAAGGACGCCGCCCGCCGCCTGACGCGCGCACGCGGGTCGGAGCATTAAATGCGCCTGATGCTTCCCCGCCTAACACACAGGTCACGGGAGGCGTGATAGGGAACAGGCTTCCGTCCCATCGATCTTTTTGCAGCCTTCCCGCCGAACGACCCAGGGCATGACAGGGCGCGGGAAACAAGGATGGGACGTCTAATCGGGACCCCCTCGAGACGTCTAAAGTCAGCGCTCTGGATATCAGCACAATGTACGGCATCTGACCCTCGACCAGACAGGGATCCTTCCAGGGGACGGGTTGGGCGTCGACTGACTACATCCCAACCACTCCGCCGGATTTGCCGCCGGATCGTACAAGCGTGCATCCGTCGAACCAATCCAAGACGGCGCGCAGAGCAGAATGCAGGGGCACGCGTAATCATCACCAGGCTATTAAGACGGGACGGCTCGAGGCCATGCCGGTACGGAAGCCTCGAGTAGGTCAGCGCTCCGTACTGCTATCGACTCCTATTCTGACGCCTATACATGTACCTTGGGTCTCTCCTTGGAACTATAAAAGGAGGGACTCAGGAATAGAACACACGAAACATCACGACACAACACCAGGCAACACCACGCTCATACGCAGTAGAATTCCACACTTCATACCACGCTTGTATTCACCACTGTACAAGCACTTAGGTGCAAGATAATACAAACTCTCTCCCCCCGCTGGACGTAGGGCCTTCTCTTGCCCGAACCAGGATAAATCTCTGTGTCTTCTTGCATCACCATCTGGGAAAGGGAGCACGCATACAAATTTACTCGTTGGTGTGACCCCCCGTGGGGAAAACACCGACATAAATGAACTTGGACATTTTGGAAAGCTTACTTAGAGTGCTATCCAATCTATATGAATACTCAATTTGTAATGTTCGGAGAACACCGAAAGACTTCTCTCTCTTCTCCAAGTTGAACAAAATCAACTCCAACACCTTCTCCTTTGCAAATGTGCCAACACCACCAAGTGTACACCACCATGTGTAAGTGTGTTAGCATTTTCACAAATATTTTCCCGAAGGAGTTAGCCTCTCAAACTTGTCACGCCACTCGATCCTAACACGTATGCAAAGTTAGATCGCTCAAGTGGCACTAGATGACCGATATGCAAACAAGTTTGCCCCTCTTGATAGTACGGCCATCTATCCTAAATCTGGTCATAAACTTCTCTACACACCTATGACCGGTGAAATGGAAATGCCCTAGGTTATACCTTTGCCTTGCGCATTCCATTCCATCTCCTCCAATGTTGATGCAACACATGCACCAACCAATCACCAAATGATATGATCCACTTCATATCATCACGTGACCGTATTGGTTCATCGATCTTGACCTCACTTGCTCTTCACCATTGCCTCGGTCCATCAGCGCCAAGTCTTGCTCAAGCTTCACCGTCACACGCGGTCCCTCGCTTCAAAGCCTCTGACTTGCCCTTCACTCTTGCAACCGGTCCATCAAGCCAAGCCTCATCTTGATCTTCTCCACCTTGATCACATGACTCCATGTCATGTCTCATATGCAATGAGCTTCTCCATCATCATATAATCACCTGTGGACTAATCTCCTGTGTATCTCACATAAACACTATTAGTCCACCTAAGTTGTCACTCAATTACCAAAACCAAACAAGGACCTTTCAATCTCCCCCTTTTTGGTAATTGATGACAACTCTACAAAGATATGGAAATTATGCTTTTTCAAGCTAGCACTTCACACAAGTGTAAATTGCTAACTTGTTTTGGATTTTATGCTACTTATCCAACATTTAAGCTCTATGTCAAGATTTGGATAAGCACCATAAAACCCTACTAAGTGCTAAGGTGTATAGAATAAATCTTTGTAGTTCGATACCAAATTCGATATCATTTGAAGCATTCAATGTACACCATCCTTAGCACCATGAGTAGCTAGACAACAAAAATACTAGAAACCCCATGAGATCAACATTAAGAGCAAGGGTCTAGTCTTTACTTGAAGAACACAAGTCTAGCTACCAACGTATGCATGCTAGTTATCATATCATCAATCAAGTTCTATAACTAACATACACCACACAAGCATGCATATTGAATTTAAAACTTATGCAATGCAAGCAAGCACATGAGTATGCACATAACAAATGCAAACAATCAATGATCATGAGCTTGCTCCCCCTACTTGTGTGCTTCTCTTTTGTCCAAGAATTTTGATCCATCATCTTTTATTTTAATGTTGCTCCCTTGTCCATGTCCATCTTTGATCTCTCCCCCTTGAAATATATCTTTTGTTGTCCAACTTATCCCATGATCATATCTTTGTTCCAACTTCTCCCCCTTTGTCATCAATTTCCATAAAAGGTATGTGATACCAATTAAATCACTTGATACCAATTGTAAAAATGTGAATCTCATTGTGACAAAGGATTGCACTGGGATAGATGGTTGAGGCTTGAATCTTACATTTTTGCTGGACATCACCATGTGTTGGAATGACATTACTTGAATTGCTCTTGAGATACCACATAGGATCTTTGACCTTGATACCATTTGGTGGGTGTTGACGATCCTTAATGCTCACATTTAACCATCAACTAATCATGGAAAAGGATCCAAATGCAACTAACACCTAGACTTAGGGTTTTATCTGATAGAATTCCAAGAGTTTTGGTGTTTGTCTATTTCTGCAGGGGGTTACCAGGAAATACGAAAGAAAGGCCCACACGTCGGGTTTACATAGAGATATTAATGTGCTGCGCAATTTTCTATCATCTAGAAGACTCCAGAAGCCACGGGAACAAAGCGGAAGCCGAGAGGGCTCAGGGACAGGGCGCCCGCCCTCCTATTCTGCCCAATCTGGGTACAACTCGGGGATCATGCTCCACCGACCTAAAGGATCAAGGATAACCGTTCAATCAATGTCGGTTTGATCCGACGGCCCAGATTCATCTGAAAAGACTATATAAGCAAGCCCCCCTGGCCCCTGGAGATCATACCTCTTCTACAGAATCAAAGTTAGGGTTTCAATTCTTCATCCAAGTAGAGAGGATCCCTCTAGTTCATCTAGTTCTAGTTCTAGTTCCTCTAGTTTAAGTTCTAGTTTGTTCTAGTTGTAATCTAGAAAATAGGGAGAGAGAAGAGGAGAGCGGAGGAGGAGCCGTGTCGAGGGTATCAATAAGGGGTACCCTCACCTATGCATATAACGAGACTACCCGTACAAAGGTCGAGGCCCCCAACTCGCCGCTCTGGCCATACACATACGATCGACGACGACCGCAGCCTCGAAGACGGAGAAGGCGTCGAGCGAACCACTCAGGGGTCGAGTGCTGACTACCGTCGAATACGGAAACAGGCTCGAACGAATCAGGAGGCATCGAGCGCAAGGACACTGTCCGCCGCCTGACGCGCGCACGAGAGACGGGGCATTTAATGCGCCCGCCGCCTTCCCACCTAACACACTAGTCACAGGAAGCGTGACAGGAAACAGGCACCTGTCCCATTGTTCTTTTTGCAGCCTTCCCCACCAAACGACACAGGGCGTGTCAGGACGCGAGAAACAAGGATGGAACGTCTAATCGGAACCCCCTCGAGACAACCAAGGTCAGCGCTCCAGACATCAGGGCATTACACGGCGTCCGACCATCGACTAGACGTAGCTCCTTCCTGGGGATGAGCTGGGCGTCGACTGACAACACCGCAACCACTCCACCGGATTTGCCGCCATATCGTACAGGCGTGCGACCAGTGAACCAGCCCAAGACGGCATGCGGAGCGGGATACTGGGGCACGCGTAATCATCATCAGGCTATCAAGACGGGACAGCTCGAGGCCATGCCGGTACGGAGACCTCTAGTAGGTCAGCGCGCCATGCTCCTATCGACCCCTACTCTGACACCTATACATGTACCCTGGGTCTCACCTTGATGCTATAAAAGGGATGACCCGGGAATAGATAGGGCACACAACACAACGCCCATACGCAGTGGGACTCCCATACTTCATACCACGCTTGTATTCGCCCCCGTACAAGCACTTAGGTGCAAGATAATATAGACTTCCCTCCCCTGCTGGACGTAGGGCTTTCTCTTGCCCGAACCAGGATAAATCTCTGTGTCTTCTCGCATCACCATCTGGGAAAGGGAGCACACATACAAATTTACTCGTTGGTGTGACCCCCCGTGGGGGAAAACACCGACAGTTGGCGCGCCAGGTAGGGGTCCTGCGTGTTTTTCATCGATTTCCCACTCCTTTCTAGATGGCTACTCTCACCTCGCCGATTCCACGCTCCACGGTGATTTGGTTTGGGAGTCTCGAATTCATGTGTACGGGCTCCGGCTACGACATGATCTTGCTCTCAGTCAAAGGACCAGGAGGAGCCCGCGCTGCACCAGCACGGTTGAGGGCCCAGAGACGCCCTCGCCTCCACGCCTCCCCGCCCAAGAAGAGGCGCGGACAGCACCACCGCCGCCCCTCTGCTTCATCATGACCGACAACTCGTGCGAGGCGGGAGGTGGGCCATGAGCCGGCAGCACCATGTGCCGGAACCGCAGGCACGACGGCTCAACACCGCACGACGACGGGAGGGGACGTGTCTCGGGCGCCCTCCCCCACCGCTGCTAAGCTACTTCCACATGGGTTGTTCACTCCAAGAAGGGCACTGCCATTCAGATTGGACAACACCGCGGCGTCGCTCGCCATAGCAATATGCCCAAACACCTAGACATACGTGGAGAGACCAGTGGTCCTCCCACATGACTCTGAAGCACTACGGCCGACGTCCGAGCTGCCGGATTTCTCCTAGGTGCGAGGCCTCCGCCGCCTAGGCCCTGGGCGATACACGATCACCTCACTCAGGCAACGACTGCTGGAGGAGGGACGTGGATGCTTCTACGCCGCCGAGCCGGACTCCGACTCCGAGACTGATAGTTACGACCCTACAAGGGAATGCTATCACGCCGACGGGGCGGTAGAAACCACCGACGAGACGCAGGATGCTGCCGCGGGCGGTCGAGCCCCTGCAGCATGGGAAGACCCCAGGACGCCTGGGAACGACGGACAGGTCGACCCCCCTCCACAAGAAGACAAGGCTGTGCAGCTTGCACAGCTACGAGTGCTCAAGATGAAGCTCGACGAAGACCGTGAGCGCCTCGTCCTGCTTGAGCAAATCCTGGAGCAAGACCTGCCCTACCCGCCGGGCAGAAGTGTCCGCAGACGCGCTCGAGAGGTACATCGACAGATCGTCGGAGACGCAGAGCCAGAGCAGCCCGTCAGCCGTTTCCCTTGAGCGGGCCAGAATGTAGTGGCGGCGACGATGCTACTGCGCAACATGCCAGAACCATCGAACTCCCAGGCTCGGCGCATTCGAGACGAGGTACAAACTCTGCTCCAGGTGGAGGCAGTTCAACAAGCCGAAAGCTCAGCTTCTCGACGACGAGGAGCTGCCACTGAAAAGCGCGACGAGCCGCCTCAAAATGAAAAGGAAATGTCAGTCCATCAACAGCTGCCCCCTCGAGGTAGAAAGACCACTCTCGTCCTCCCCGTCGACAATCAGCGTCGACACGACGCGCGGCATGACATCGAAGAGAATCGACGCCGCCGGCATGGAGACGCGGAAGAGCGTGGTTACAGCGCACATCGCGGTGGGAGGTACGATAGTGATGAGGACCGAATGGCCCCCGAGCCACCAGGCCCACGGGTGTTCAGCAGGGCAATCCGCAGCACACAACTGCCCAGTCTGTTCCGACCCCCGACCAGCATCACAAAATACAACGGCGAAACCAAACCAGAGTTGTGGTTAGCCGATTTTAGGCTGGCCTGTCAGTTGGGGGGAGCTCAAGGGGACGATCGAGCTATCATCAGACAGCTACCGCTCTTCCTCTCCGACACCGCCCGTCGGTGGCTCGAGGAACTCCCAGCTGATCAGATCCACAATTGGGTCGATTTGGTTAGGGTTTTCGAGGGAAATTTCAAAGGGATCTACATACGGCCCGGGAACATGTGGGACCTCAGCAAGTGCAAACAGAAGTCAGGAGAAACTCTTCGAGAGTATGCTCGACGCTTCTCAAGGCAGCGCACCGAGTTGCCACACATCCCTGACCATGACGTCATCCTGGCTTTTGTCTCTGGTACCACAAGTCGAGACTTAGTGCGGGAATTGGGTCAGAATCGACCTCAGACCGTCGACGAGCTGATGGACGTAGTAGCAAACTATGCAGCAGGGGAGGAGGCAGTCGGCGCCTTCTTCAGTTGTGAAGGAAGGAAAGGCAAGCAGCCCGTCGATGAAGATGGAACCCCCAGTCGAGGGCTCAAGAAGAACAAAAAGAAGCAGAAAGCACGACAGTTCCAGCGGGAAGATTCCGACGACAATCTTGTCGCCGCCATGGAACGGAAGAAACCTCGAGGCCCTCCGAATGGAGGCATTTTCGACAAAATGCTAGAAGAGCCGTGCCCTTACCATAAGGGAGGCACCAACCACAAGCTCAAGGACTGTCATATGCTGAAAAGGAATTTCGACGGTCTAGGGTTCAAAAGGGATGCGCGTGACGATTCAAAAAAAGGAGAAGGGCGACGACAAAGAGGGCAACAAGGACGACGACGTTTTCCCTGCCGTCCATGACTGCTACATGATCTATGGTGGGCCCTCGACGCAGTTGACTGCAAGGCAGCGCAAGAGGGAACGTCGTGAGGTCTTCGCAGCAAGAATGGCGGTGCCCCAGTACCTCAGCTGGTCGAGCACACCCATCACCTTCGACCGAGAGGACCACCCCGACAAGGTGATTGCCCCAGGCATTTACCCACTCGTCGCCGACCCCATCATCGTCAACACCCGGCTCTCGAAGGTGCTAATGGACGGAGGCAGCAGCCTCAACATCATCTACCTCGAGACCCTCGACCTCCTCGGCATCGATAGGGGATGGCTTCAACCAAGCGCCAGTGGTTTCCACGGCGTTGTGCCGGGGAAAAAGGCGCTGCCAGTAGGTCGAATCGACCTACCGGTCTGCTTTGGCACGGCGGCCAACTTCAGGAAGGAGAGTCTTACCTTTGAGGTGGTCGGGTTCTGGGGCACGTACCACGCCATCATCGGGCACCCGGGCTACGCCAAATTCATGGCTATACCCAACTACACCAACTTGAAGCTGAAGATGCCCGACCCCAAAGGCGTCATCACTATCAGCTCCTCTTCGAGCACGCATACGAGTGCGACGTCGAGTGCGTCGTGTATGGGGAGGCGGTCAAGAACTCCACCGAGCTCGTCACAAAGCTCGAGGCCCTCGCCGCTGAGGCTCCAGAGCCCAAGCGCCACGTGGGCAGCTTCGAGCCAGCAGAAGGAACCAAGAAGATCCCGCTCGACCCCAACGACTCCGACGGCAAGGTGCTGACGATCAGCGCCGACCTCGACCCCAAATAGGAAGCTGTGCTCGTCGACTTTCTCCGTGCGAACGCCGACATGTTTGCATGGAGTCCCTCGGACATGCCAGGCATACCGAGGGAAGTCGCCGAGCACTCCTTGGAGATTTGAGCCGGTTCCAAGCCAGCGAAGCAGCGGTTGCGCCGATTCGACGAGGAGAAGCGCAAGATCATTGGCGAGGAAATCCACAAGCTTTTGACGGCCGGATTCATCAAGGAGGTTCATCATCCCGACTAGTTAGCAAACCCTGTTTTAGTTAAGAAAAATAATGGGAAAATGAGGATGTGTGTCGATTATACAAGTCTAAATAAAGCATGTTGTTGACGGTCCTTAATGCTCATATTTAACCATCAATTAATCATGGAAAAGGATCCAAATGCAACCAACACCTCGACTTAGGGTTTTATCTGACAGAATTCCACGAGTTTTGGTGTTTGTCTATTTCTGCAGGGGGTTATTAGGAAATATGGAGGAAAGGCCCACACGTCGGGTTTACATAGAGATATTAACGTGCCGCGCAATTTTCTATCATCTAGAAGACTCCAGAAGCCACGGGACCGAAGCGGAAGCCGAGAGGCCTCAGGGACAGGGCGCCCGCCCTAGTCCTGAGGGCGCCCGCCCTCCCCCCTGGACCAATCAGGGTGAAGTTCGGGGATCATGCTCCACCGACCTAATACTTCAAGGAAAACCACACGATCAATGTCGGTTTGATCCGACGGCCCAGATTTACTTGAAGGGACTATAAAACCAGACCCCCCTGGCCCCTAGAGATCATACCTCTTCTACAGAATCAAAGTTAGGGTTTCAATTCTTCATCCAAGTAGAGAGGATCCCTCTAGTTCTTCTAGTTCTACCTCTAGTTCATCTAGATCTAGTTCTAGTTCATCTAGTTCTAGTTCTAGTTCCTCTAGTTCTAGTTCTAGTTAGTTCTAGTTGTAATCTAGAAAATAGGGAGAGAGAAGAGGAGAGCGGAGGAGGATCCGGATCTGTCGGATCTTCCTCAACATTATACTTTTGCAGCATCTGGTTCATTCTTCATCGTTCTCCAGGTTCTTCAATTCATAATTCCTGAGTTCTTTAATTACTTTTATTTACATTCAAGTTATTTATTGGATTCCCGCTTGCATCAATTGCTCTAGTCTTTATAACGCTAGAGTAGTAATTAATAGATTAGACGTGGTGTTTAGTCTTGCAGTTACCTGGAATTGCACCCAATCCTGCGGATTGTTGTGGCAGCCTTAGGGTAGTGACAGCCCTAACGGTCGACGTATTCCACCACGTTCGGATCGGTGTTTGTAGGACCGTAGTCAGACCTTCCTAGCCCCCTTCTCATCTCTTTCTGTGGTTAGTGCTCTGATGTCCCGATATAGATAATCTTGAAGTAATTCTTGATTCTTAGATCAACTAGAGAACTCTCAGGAAACTTCCTCTCTTCCCACCAAAAATAATTATATAGTTATCCTTGGGTGATCTTGGATCTTAATTAGTACACTCACGTTCTCTGTGGAAAATCGATACTCTGGAATACTCCCAGGTGAAAGCTACATCGGTATCCGTGCGCTTGCGGATTTTTCTGTTTGCGTTTAAAATACCCAACAAGCTTTCTGGCGCCGTTGCCGGGGAACGGTAGCTGTGCTAGTTTCGAACCAAGTCGTCTGTGTATCCTTTTTCTTTTCCTTTTTTACCACACTCACCTTATCATTTTCACCATACCATATGGATTTCACTCTAAGCATTAATGAGCATGGAATTTATTTCATAGCCACTACATTTACTCCATGCTCATATGCAACATCTTCACAATCCATTGGTCTCTCCAACATCACTACATTCGAGATCTCCAACCCCCTCATCCTTTCTTTTTATAAAAACTTTAAAAGGGCGGTTGTCGATGCATATGTCTATATTAAATATTGCAGATCTCGTTGAGTTGATCTTGATATAGGTCAGCGTTGGAGGGGAAACCACTTCACTGACATAAATTGATGGTTTCCCAAGGACAAGCTTAGTGTCCTAAAACAAGCACTGATCAGATTGTAACATGAGCTTTTAATTATTTGCAACATTACCTTGTGTATTGAGCATATAAGGATAATTGTAAAAAATTCCTTCGGGTATTCTTGTCGAGGGTATCAACAAGGGGTACCCTCACCAATGCGTATAACCAGGCCATCCGTACGCACGCGCGGCCATCGACGGCCATGCGTATACGTAGCCTTCGACGTCCGCAACCTCGAAGACGGAAATAGCGTCGAGCGAATCGGTCAGGGGTCGAGCGACAGCTGCCGTCGAATACGGAAGCGGGCTCGAGCGAACCGAGAGGCGTCGAGCGCAAGGACACTGTCCGCCGCCTGACACGCGCACGAGAGCCAGGGCGTTTAATGCACCTGACGCTTCCCCACCTAACACACGGGTCACGGAAGGCGTGATAGGGAACAGGCTTCTGTCCCATCGTTCTTTTTGCAGCCTTCCCACCGAACGACCCAGGGCGTGTCAGGACGCAGGAAACAAGGATGGAACGTCTAATCGGGACCCCCTCGAGACACCCAAGGTCAGCGCTCCAGATATCAGCATATTACACGGCGTCCGACCCTCGACCGAACAGGGTTCCTTCCTAGGGACAAGTTGGGCGTCGACTGACAACACCACAGCTACCCCGCCAGATCCGCCGCATACCGTACAAGCATGCGACCTCAGAACCGGTGCGAGGCGGCGGGTAGGGCCGAACGCAGGAGCACGCGTAATCATCACCGGGCTATCAAGATGGGACGGCTCGAGGCCATGCCGTACGGAAGCCTCGAGTAGGTCAGCGCTCCATGCGGCTATCGACCCCTACTCTAACATCTACGCATGTACCCTGGGTCTCTCCTTGGAGCTATAAAAGGAGAGACTCAGGAATAGAACGGGATCACGACACAAGACCATACTCATACGTAGTAGAGCTCCACACTCCATTCCACGCTTGTATTCGCCTCTGTACAAGCACTTAGGTGCAAGATAATATAAACTCTCTCCGCTCGCTGGACGTAGGGCTTTCTCTTGCCCAAACCAGGATAAATCTCTGTGTCTTCTTGCATCACCATCCGGGAAAGGGAGCACGCATACAAATTTACTCGTTGGTGTGACCCCCCGGGGAAAAAACACCGACAATTGGCGCGCCAGGTAGGGGTCCTGCGTGTTTTTCATCGATTTCCCACTCCTTTCCGGATGGCTACTCTTGCCTCGCCGTTTCCGCGCCCCACGGTGATTTGGTTCGGGAGCCTCGAGTTCATGTCTACGGGCTCCGGCTACGACATGATCTTGCTCTCAGTCAAAGGACCAGGAGGAGCCCGCGTTACGCCAGCACGGTTGAAGGCCCCGAGATGCCCTCACCACCACGCCTCCCCGCCTAAGAAGAGGCGTGGACAGCACCGCCGCGGCCCCTCTGCTTCAGCACGACCAACAACTCGTGCGCGGCAGGACGTAGGCCACAAGTCGGCAGCACCGTTTGACGGAGCAACAAGCGCGACGACTCAGCACCGCGCGACGACGGGAGGGGACGCGTCTCGCGCGCTCTCCCCCACCGCAGCTAGGCTACTTCCACACGGGTTGTTCTCTCCAAGAGCGGCACTGCCGTTCGGAGTGGACAACGCCGCGGCGTCGCTCGCCAGGGCCATATGCCCAAACGCCCGGACATACGTAGAAAGACCAATGGTCCTTCCACGTAGCTCTGAAGTGCGGCGGTCGGCGCCCGAGCTGCTGGACCTTTCCCGAGTACGAGGCCTCCGTCGTCTAGGCCCCGGACGATACTCGATCACCTCCCTCAGGCAACGATTGCTGGAGGAAGGACGTGGGTGTTTCTACGCCGCCGAACCGAACTCCGACTCCGAGACAGACAGCTATGACCCTACGAGGGAATGCTATCACATCGACGGGGCGGTAGAAACCACTGACGAGACACGGGATGCTGCTGCGGGTGGTCGAGCCCCCGCGGCGCGAGAAGACCCCAGGACGCCTGGGAGCGATGGACAGGTCGACCCCCCTCCTCAGGAAGACAGAACCGCGCAGCTCGCGCAGCTGCGGGAGCTCAAGATGAAGCTCGACGAAGACCGCGAGCGCCTCGTCCTGCTCGAGCAAATCCTAGAGCAAGACCTACCCTACCCGCCGGGCGGAAGTGTCCGCAGACGCGCTCGAGAGGTACATCGACAGATCGTCGGCGACTCAGAGCCAGAGCAACCTGTCAGCCGTTTCCCTCGAGCAGGCCAGAACGTAGTGGCAGCGACGATGCTGCTACGTAACATGCCAGAGCCGTCAAATTCCCAGGCCCGACGCATTCGAGATGAGGTACAGACATTGCTCCAGGTGGCGGCAGTTCAACAAGCCGAAAGTTCGGCGTCTCGACGGCGAGGAGCTGCCACAGAGAAGCGCGACGAACAGCCTCTAAACGAAGAGGAGATGTCAGTCCAACAACAACCTCCCCCTCGAGGTAGAAAGACCGCACTCATCCTCCCCGTCGACGGTCAACGTCGACACGACGCGCGGCACGACATCAAAGAAAATCGACGCCGCCGGCACGGAGACGCGGAAGAGCGCGGTTATAGCGCGCATCGCGGCGGGAGATACGACAGCGACGAGGACCGGGTGGCCCCCGAGCCACCAGGCCCACGGGTGTTCAGCAGGGCGATCCGCAGCACGCCCCTGCCCAATCCATTTCGACCCCCAACCAGCATCGCGAAGTACAATGGGGAGACCAAACCAGAGTTGTGGCTGGCCGACTTTAGGCTGGCCTGTCAGCTAGGTGGCGCTCGAGGTGATGATCGAGCCATCATCAGACAGCTACCCCTTTTTCTCTCCGACACCGCCCGTCGATGGCTCGAGGAACTCCCTGCCAATCAGATCCACAACTGGGTTGATCTGGTCAGAGTCTTCGAGGGTAACTTCAAAGGGACCTACATACGGCCAGGGAACTCGTGGGACCTCAGCAAGTGCAAGCAGAAGCCGGGAGAAACTCTTCGGGAGTATGCTCGACGCTTCTCGAAGCAGCGCACTGAGCTGCCGCACATCCCTGACCACGACGTCATCTTGGCGTTTGTCTCAGGCACCACCAGTCGAGATTTGGTGCGGGAATTAGGTCGCAATCGACCTCAGACCATCGACGAGCTGATGGACGTAGTAGCCAACTACGCGGCAGGGGAGGAGGCAGTCGGCGCCTTCTTCAGCTCAGAAGGAAGAAAAGGCAGGCAGCCCGTCGACGAAGATGGGACCCCCAGTCGAGGGCTCAAGAAAAACAAGAAGAAGCAGAAGGTGCGGCAGTTCCACCGGGAAGATTCCGATGACAACCTTGTCGCCGCCATGGATCGAAAGAAACCTCGAGGCCCTCCGGATGGAGGCATCTTTGACAAGATGTTGGAGGAGCTGTGCCCTTACCATAAGGGAGGCGCCAACCACAAGCTCAAGGACTGTCGTTTGCTGAGAAAGCATTTCGACGGTCTGGGGTTCAAAAAAGACGCGCGTGATGACTCCAAGAAAGAGAAGGCTCGCAGCAAGGAGGACAACAAAGATGACGACGGCTTCCCCGCCGTCCACGACTGCTACATGATCTATGGCGGGCCCTCGACTCAATTGACCACGAGGCAGCGCAAAAGGGAGCGTCGCGAAGTCTTTGCAGCAAGAATGGCGGTGCCCCAATACCTTAGCTGGTCAAGCACTCCTATCACTTTCGACCGAGAAGACCACCCCGACAAGGTAGTCGCCCCAGGCGTCTACCCGCTCGTCGTCGACCCCGTCATCGTCAACACCCGGCTCTCGAAAGTGCTGATGGATGGCGGTAGCAGCCTCAACATCATCTACCTCGAGACCCTTGACCTCCTCGGCATAGATAAAGGGAAGCTCCAACCAAGTGCCGGCGGGTTCCATGGCGTCGTGCCAGGAAAAAAAGGCGCTGCCAGTAGGTCGAATCGACTTACCGGTCTGCTTCGGCACGGCGGCCAACTTCAGGAAGGAGACCCTCACCTTCGAGGTGGTTGGGTTTCGAGGCACGTACCACGCCATCATCGGGCGCCCGGGCTACGCATGGCTATACCCAACTACACTTACTTGAAGCTGAAGATGCCCGGTCCCAAAGGCGTCATCACTGTCTGTTCCTCCTTCGAGCACGCGTACGAGTGCGACGTCGAGTGCGTCGAGTACGGGGAGGCGGTCGAGAACTCCACCGAGCTCGTCGCGAAGCTCAAGGCCCTGGCCGCTGAGGCTCCAGAGCCTAAGCGCCACGCGGGCAGCTTCGAGGCGGTGGAAGGAACCAAGAAGATCCCGCTCGACCCCAACAACTCCGACGGCAAAGTGCTGACAATCAACACCGACCTCGACCCCAAATAGGAAGCTGTGCTCGTCGACTTTCTCCGTGCAAATGCCGACATGTTTGCATGGAGTCCCTCGGACATGCCAGGCATACCGAGGGAAGTCGCCGAGCACTCCTTGGAGATTCAAGCCGGTTCCAAGCCAGTGAAGCAGCGGTTGCGCCGATTCGACGAGGAGAAGCGCAAGATCATTGGCGAAGAAGTCCACAAGCTTTTGACGGCCGGATTCATCAAGGAGGTTCATCATCCTGACTGGTTAGCAAACCCTGTATTAGTTAAGAAAAAGAATGGGAAAATGAGGATGTGTGTCGATTATACTAGTCTGAATAAAGCATGTCCAAAAGTTCCCTTTCCATTGCCACGCATTGATCAGATTGTCGATTCTACCGCGGGATGTGAAACCCTTTCTTTCCTTGATGCATATTCTGGTTACCACCAAATAAAAATGAAGGAGTCCGACCTGCTCGCGACCTCTTTCATCACGCCTTTTGGGATGTATTGCTATGTGACCATGCCATTTGGGCTTCGAAACGCGGGAGCCACGTATCAACGTTGCATGCTCCACGTGTTTGGCGAACATATAGGGTCCACGGTCGAGGCCTACGTCGACGACATTGTCGTCAAGTCAAAACGACGAGGAGACCTGATCCAGGACCTCGAGATTGCCTTTAGCTGCTTACGCACCAGCCGGATCAAGCTCAATCCCGAGAAGTGCGTTTTCGGTGTGCCTCGAGGCATGCTCCTAGGTTACATCGTTTCGCAGCGCGGTATCGAGGCCAACCCCGAGAAAGTCTTGGCCATCACGAGAATGGGGCCGATCCGAGACATCAAGGGCGTACAGAAAGTCACGGGGTGCCTGGCGGCTCTGAGCCGTTTCATCTCGAGACTAGGAGAAAAGGCATTACCATTATATCGACTCCTAAAGAAGGTCGAGCGTTTTTCTTGGACCCCCGAAGCCGAGGAACCACTCGAAAGGCTGAAGAAGACGCTGACCTCGGCACCAGTCGTGGTTCCACCTCAACCTGCAGAGCCTCTGCTCCTCTACGTCGCGTCGACGACCCAGGTCGTCAGCGCGGCGGTGGTGGTCGAAAGACAAGAGGAGGGTCATGCGCTGCCGGTCCAAAGGCCAGTCTATTTTGTCAGTGAGGTGCTTTCGGAGACCAAGGCGCGTTATCCCCAAATCCAGAAGCTGATCTACGCCGTAATCCTTGCCCGCCGCAAGCTGCAGCATTACTTCCTCGGTCAACCCATCACGGTGGTTTCGTCTTTCCCTTTAGGAGAAATAATCCAGAGCAAAGAGGCCACGGGAAGAATAGCAAAATGGTCGGTCGAGCTCATGAGTGAGACTCTCACTTACGCGCCTCGAAAGGCCATCAAATCGCAAGCCCTGGTAGACTTCGTCGCGGAATGGATGGACTCCCAGCTTCCCCCGACTCAGGTCCAGGCGGAGCTGTGGACAATGTATTTCGACGGGTCACTCATGAAAACTGGGGCCGGGGCCGGCCTGCTGTTCATCTCACCCTTGGGCGTCCACATGAGGTACGTAATCAGGATTCATTTTGCCGCATCTAACAATGTCGCAGAATATGAGGCCCTCGTCAACGGTCTCAAGATCGCTATCGAGTTAGGAGTCTGACGCCTCGACGTCCGAGGTGACTCCCAACTCGTCATCGACCAAGTAATGAAAACCTCGAGCTGCCACGACCCAAAAATGGAAGCATACTGCAAGGAGGTCCGTCGACTCGAAGACAGGTTCCACGGCCTCGAGCTTGTCCATGTCGCTCGACGCTACAAAGAGGCAGCCGACGAACTCGCCAAGATCGCATCGACCAGAGGCACGGTGCCACCTGATGCATTCTCAAAAGATCTTCATGAGCCATCTGTCGACCTAGGCGCGGGGGCTGGCGTCGACGCCACCACCGCCCAACCCACCAATGCTGTCGATACGCTCTTGATGGTGGAAGAGGTGATGGAGATAGAACGACGACCAGGTCGACCATTCGATTGGCGCGCACCGTTCCTCGACTGCCTTATCCGCGGCGAGTTGCCAGAAGACAGGTCAGAAGCTCGTCGTATCGCTCGACGGGCCAAATCATATGTGATCTATGGCGAAGACGACGAGCTATATCGACGGAGCCCGACGGGGGTCTTACAACGTTGCATCACTGTGGAAGAAGGCCGAAAACTCCTCGATGACCTGCACTCGAGGGCTTGCGGTCACCACGCCGCTCCACGGACCCTTGTAGGGAACGCTTTTCGACAAGGCTTCTACTGGCCAACGGCCGTGGCGAACGCCATCTAGCTCGTACGATCATGTCACGGGTGTCAGTTCTACGCCAAGCAGACGCATCTGCCTGCCCACGCACTTCAGATGATACCCATTACCTGGCCGTTTGCGGTGTGGGGGCTCGATTTAGTAGGACCTCTACAAAAGGCGAAAGGAGGATTCACCCATTTGCTGGTGGCCATTGACAAGTTCTCCAAATGGATCGAGGCTCGACCCATCACCAACATCCGCTCCGAGCAGGCTGTCCTTTTCTTCACCGACATTATCCATCGGTTTGGGATCCCCAATGTCATCATCACCGACAACGGCACCCAGTTCACCGGCAAAAAGTTCCTGGACTTCTGCGATCGGCATCACATCCTTGTGAACTGGTCTGCAGTAGCCCACCCTCGAACTAACGGCCAAGTCGAGCGTGCCAACGGCATGATTTTGCAAGGACTCAAGCCAAGGATCTACAATCGATTGAAGTTATTCGGCAAAAAATGGGTCGAGGAGCTTTCCTCAGTCCTATGGAGCCTTAGGACAACACCAAGCAGGGCCACAAAATACACCCCGTTCTTCATGGTCTACGGCTCTGAGGCCATCCTCCCCACAGACCTCGAGTATGGGTCACCTCGACTCAAGGCCTACAACGAGCAATCGAACAAAGAGACTCAAATAAACGCGGTCGACCAACTTGAGGAGGCTAGAGACATGGCCCTCCTCAACTCTGCCAGATATCAGCAAAGGCTTCGACGCTACCACGACAAGCATGTGCGCAAGAGGGACCTCAACGTGGGCGACCTAGTCCTACGACGCCGGCAAAGCAATCAGGGACGCCACAAGCTGACTCCGCCTTGGGAAGGTCCGTACGTGGTAGCCGAGGTCCTGAAGCCGGGAACGTACAAGCTGGCGGACGAAAAAGGGGCAATTCTCACCAACGCATGGAACATCGAACAGCTACGTCGATTCTACCCCTAGAAGTTCTAAACTTATGTTCCTGCTTACGTTTTGTACCAAGACTTTGTAAACGAATGAATGAATAAATAAAGTCTTTCCCTCGAAACAATTCTTCTTTCTTTGCGCCGAGAAGATTAATAAATCACGATCTCGACGTTAGAAGGGGGCGCCGACTATGACCCATCATAGTCAGCACCCCCTCGGGGGCTACCAGGGGGACGACACCCCCCCCCCCCCGAGTATCGAAAAAACCGAGAAGTTTTCTTTTCTTACGTAGTAAACCTTGCACGGTTCAAGTTGCTAAGGCACCTCGAGCCCCTCAAAGGCCGAGGGACAACGAGCTGGAGAATTCCTACGCCCCCGGGCTACGGAAACTCTACTTGCTTCCCCACCATTGAAGTGATCGAGGTGGTCTTTTATGAAAAATCGAGCAAGGGATACAAACGTAGGCGCAAAGAGAGACGAAAGCATCAAGCAGAAAGACAAAATAAGCATCTGACAATTACGAAAGTGATACAGCATCAGTTAACCACAGAATTCACAAAGTATTGTACAAGGGGCCTTAGGCGCCCTGAGCAGGCTCGCAGGCCTTAGTCCGCGACACGATCCTCACCACCCTCGCCTCCGCCCGAGCTAGCCTCAGGAGGGAGCACCTCAGGCTCGAAAAGCTTGGCCAACCTTTCCCCAGGAGCCTCCGCGTCGTCGATCAAGGCATGGAGCCTCTCCTCGTTCACCGCGTCGGTCTTGGAGATGTCGGTGACGAAGCCATGGGACACCACCTCCATGTCGTAGGAGAAGCCCGAGCAGACAACCGCCATCGCCCGCTTCACCCCAATGTGGAGGGCGTCCCGCACCCGATCTCGCAGCGTCGCGCCTATGTAGCACAACTGGTCGACCAGGGTGTCGCCTCGAGCGTCCTCCCTCGACTCATCCATAGGCTCGACCTCCCAAGAGGTCGAGAGATCACTTATCGCCGTCCGTACTCGACGGTTCAAAGCAACCTCCGCCTCGAGCTGAGCCTTGGCGTTGCGAGCCTCGGCTTGGGCGGCCAGGAGCTCGTCCTTGAGCCCTGTAAAAGCCAATACAAAGAGACCTTAGGAAAAACTAAGCACACCTCGGAAAAAGAAATCTGATAGAGCAGACATACCGCGTACGGTCTCCTCGAGGGCCGTGTTCTCGCTGACCAGCCTGGTGTTGGCCCCCTCGATCTCTTTGTTGGAGCATGCCAGCTCGGTGTTGGCAACGCGGAGATCCTCGATCGCCTTGCCAGCCTGAGCAATGGCCCCACTCTTCTCCAGCAATTCTCCCTTCAGACGCTCGACGTCGTTAGAGAGACTGCGGGATCGAGCCCGCTCCGCCTCGAGATCTTTGAGGGCCTTCTTCTTGGCTTCCTCCGCGGCGCCCCTGGCGACCTCGCCGTTCACATGCTCCACCTTCATCTTTCGGAAGGACTCTTGGAGAGAGTCCAGGTCGGATTTAAGGAGGCCCTTCTCCTTGTCCAGATCCGCGATAACGCTCTTGTAGGACAGGGCCTCCTCCCGGGCTCTGGACGCGGCTTCCTCGACCGTAAGAGCCCGCTCCCGTAACTGCATCGTCTCCTCCTCCGCCTTCTTCGAGGCCTCTCGGGCCTCAGCCAGGGCAGCCTCCCTCACCTGCTTCTCCTCCTCGAGCGCTATGAGATCTTTGTAAGCTTTAAGGAGCTTTTCCTGCGACTCGAGGAGTTGATCCTTGAGGAGGGGGAGCTGCTCCCAACCGCCCCTCGTGGCGTGTATGAAGCTGGACTTGATGCGGGAGGTCTCTTTCATATCCTGCGAATCAAGAGTCGGATGGATTAGAATACAGAAACCTGAAAGCACCATGAGGATTGGAGTTCGAGAAACACTTACGAAATAAGCCGGGCCGAGCCCGTTGTTGATAACGTCCAAGAGGAGCCCCACCACATGCTTCATCCAAAGGCGGAGCTCCTCGACGTGTTCCCACTTCTCCGCTTCCTTCCGATCGTCGAGGAAGATGTCGGGCTCAGACGGGTCGTGGGAGGCCCGGATACGGATGCGGTCGGGGCACCAGTGCTCCATCTCCCGGTCAGCCCGCGCCTTAACGCCGCGGATGAGGCCCTCGACGGTCTCGAGGGAGCCCCCATGGCGCAGGAACAGGTCGACGAGGCATGGGAACCGTCCGTCGTCGTCCACCGTCTTCCAGGTTCCATCCTTGGTCCCCGATGCCCCAATTTCATCCTCCTCGGAAGGAAAGCGGTCCTCCCACGCCCGACGTTCCCGGAGGAACCCTAGAGCGATCCCGTCCATGCCGTAAATTGTCCTCTTGATATCGGACTCAGCGTCGGGAGGCGTGCGCTTCAGGCAGGCGAGCACCACCACTCCGTCCGCTCGCCCCGGCTCTGCCCGGATCGCAGCCGGTGCCCCCGGGAGGAGCCACGCCGGGGTTGGGGGGCCGTACACTGGCAGGTCCTCCTCCTCGCCGAGCTCTTGCGGCTCCGGTAGCACTGGCTGGGCGAACCTTGGGGCGGAGGCTCGAGCGGTCCCTCCTCTTGGCCCGCCTACCGCTGCTGCAGTTGCTGCTGCGGTGGTTGCTGTTGCTGCTGCTGTGGTTGCTCCTGCGGTTGTTGCTGTTGCTGCTGCTGCTGCTGTTGCTGTTGCTGCTGCTGCTGTTGTTGTTGCTGCTGTTGCTGTGCCTCATGCTCCTATGGTCGCCGCGCCGCCTTGCGCTCCCGCTGTTCATCCTCCTCCCTCTTCTTCTTCTGCTCCTCGAGGGTGCGGAGGCCGGCGGGCCAGGGAGTCGATCCCGCGACGTTGGGGGTCGACGCTTCCTCCTCCATAGGGCGAGCGCCCCCAAACGCTTCGTTACCATCGGACGTATCGCTGATGGTGATGGGTTCCCCCTCGACCCCCAATCGGGGGGGCTCGGGGGCTCCCTCTGACGCTTGCGTCTGGGGCGCCTCATCACGAGTCGGCGGCAACGGAGTAGGCGCGGGACGAGACGGAGCCCTCTCGACACCGGCTGGAGGTTGGGAGCTGGAGGAGCCTACGAAACAAAGGGTAAGGGTCAGACGTTATGATAACCGACACAGGAACATCGCAACGCCCAAAAATAAACTACGAACCTGGATCCTTGGAGGCGGCACCCGTTCTGAGCTTCTTTGCCATGGACGGTTGGGCCTGCTCAAGGGTCCGCTTCAGCCTGAGAAAAGGTTGGCATATGAGGAAAGGTGGAAGAATGGGAAGACAAAAACCGCAACATCAAAAAGGCTTACCCCACAGGGAGAACGGCTCGCCTTCCGCCACCCCGACCAGTGGGCCTCGAGCCACCCCGCGTCGGGGCTCCAGGCCCCTCGAGGGCAGGCACTGGCTTAGGCGCGTCGGTCCCCGCCTGGCGGGCGCCGGGACTGGCGCTCCTACGGCCGGCATCTCCTTTCTCAGAGGCCGCGGCGCGACCACGAGTTAGTGGCCCCGACGCCTGGGGCCTAGCCAGACTGCTCTCCCTGGGCACCGGGGGAGGGCGCGGTGCGTCTTGGCCCGCCTTGGGCGCGGGAGGGGTGCCGGCCCGGGGGCGACGAGATCCGCTCGGACCCTCCTCTGGCGCCTCCGTCCGAGGGGCGTCGACGTCACCTCGAGGCGGGCCCTCGAGAATCCGATCGAGGCACGACGCCATCCCCTCGGAGTCGTCGCTGTCCTCGTCATCATCGTCATCATCGTTAGGGGATTCTTCTTCAGGCTCCCCCCTCTGCCTGGATTTGGCTCGACGCGCCTCTAATGCTTGGCGGTCGAGGTTTTTCTTCTTCTCCCCCTTCTTTGCAGAGTCCTTCGCAGACTTTAGCTTTTCGGCAGATTGGCACCGTTTGTCACGATCGACATCGTCCTCCTTTACCGGAGGCCTCGAGGACCGGACATCAATCCGACCCTGCCAAAACTAAGGCAGACTTAGAAAAAAGAGAGGGGACAAAGAAAACCCAGAATCGAGGCTGCGCGCAAGAAGAAAGTGTACCAGATCGATCGAGCCTGCGTCAGGTCTCATGGGGAAGCCGTTAACATGCTCCGGCTGAAAATCACCGGCAATTGCAGCCCTGACTCGGGCCGCGACTTCGTCGTCCGCCGGAGCCTCGTTGGACATCCGACACGCCTCAAGGTCCCAAGATGAGACACCAGGGCCCATCTCGTCCATCCTCAACGGTCGAGACATCAAAGGGAGAACTCTCCGGTGATGGACGGCCGAGAGGACGAGAGCGGCGGTCAAACCCTCCTGGCGAAGCTTCTTCAGGGCGTCGAGGAGGGGGTCGAGCTGAGATTGATGAGCTTGGACGACGCCGTATGTCCAATCCGCTGGACACTCCATGATCAGACGGCCCGAGTAGGAAGGCAGGAGGTTGTCATCGTTCCGCAGATAAAACCACTGGGAGTCCCAGCCAGCGTGGTTGGTCGATAACCCTACCGGGATGTACTCCCGCGGCCTGTCCGTCTTCCCCGTCTTCTGCACCAGATTGAGGCATCCCGCCCGCACGGGCTTCCTTACGCTCGTGGTTCCGGTGGGGGCATGGAAAAGCCCGCCCCTGTAGAGGTGGAGCCACAGCTCCCAGTGCGGCATCATCCCCAAGTAGCCCTCACATACGGCGGCGAAGACCGCCGCTACGGTGATGGCATTCGGAGAGAAGTGCTGGAGCTCCACCCCATAATGGAAGCAGAGGGCCCGCATGAAGCGGCTCGGGGGCGCGCCCAGACCGTGGCGATGGAACTTGGCGAACGACACCACGTAGCCCTCGGGCGGCTGAGGCCTCCTGTGACTCGCCGGCGGTGCGATCCACTCTGGCGACGATAGCGAGGTACGGCGGCGCAGCAGTCCCTCTTTCTCAAGCTCTAACAACCGGCGCTCCGTCATCGACGACGGGCGCCAGTCGTCGGCGGCGACGAGTCTTACAGGCATCTCGGCTGGAGGGACGGTAGATTCACTATAGCTCGAGGAGGCGTGTGCGCGTGAGACGGCGAGAAAGCAAAGGCAACGAGAGAATAAAAGCGAGAAGGCGGAAGGGAGAGGAACGGCGGCAACGCCATGACGTATTTATAGGTAGCGGTCCGCCAACGGACAGATCCGAGAAATAAGGTAACTCCCTCCCATAAATGCGTCGTCTAACGGTCCTTTCTCTCCACACAGGCCGGACGCTCCGAATTCCCCGCCGATACAGTGTCGCAACGTCACTTACCTCAAAAGGTGCGCCCGACAGGCAGAAAGACGAACCGGCACGGCAGTTTCCTTACTTTGTAAGCCAAGGTATGCGCCCAGGATAGTCTCGAGAGGTCGATGGCTGGCCCGTCGAAAGGGTTCGACAGCCGATCTCGAGCACCAAGAGTCAGGGATCCCCAGCGAGCGGTCGAAAATCGAGGCCCGCCTCGAGGACTCGCTGGCGATGTCCAAGGTAGGGTCGAGACAGTCGAGAGGAATCCCCCCGAAGGGAGGCATCGAGCCGCTAGACTCTATCGAATGAGACCGGTATCCCCGACCGCGTCGACCCCGCTTTATGAGGACGCCTCCGGGCTACAGCTGACCCCCTCGAAAGGGGCACAGGTTCTCACTTGGACTACCCGCTAGGAACTCAATCTGGGGTGGAAGACGCTCGCTCTATCGAGAGTACGTCGAAACCTCCACGCAAGGCAAATCCGAACAGAACCTTCCCCCACGGGTGTTGACAGCGTTTCTGCAAATTTGGCAAAATAACCCTCGAAGGAGTTGAATACTCCCTCGAGGACTCGGGGGCTATCCCCGCAGGGTCGCTCGCGCGCCCCCGTGGAAGCTCGACCGTAAAAACAAAAGTCTCCACTCGAGCGCCAGCGCTCGAATGAAGGCTCGGGGGCTACTGTCGAGGGTATCAACAAGGGGTACCCTCACCAATGCGTATAAATAGGCCATCCGTACGCACGCGCGGCCATCGACGGCCATGCGTATACGTAGCCTTCGACGTCCGCAACCTCGAAGACGGAAATAGCGTCGAGCGAATCGGTCAGGGGTCGAGCGACAGCTGCCGTCGAATACGGAAGCGGGCTCGAGCGAACCGAGAGGCGTCGAGCGCAAGGACACTGTCCGCCGCCTGACACGCGCACGAGAGCCAGGGCGTTTAATGCACCTGACGCTTCCCCACCTAACACACGGGTCACGGAAGGCGTGATAGGGAACAGGCTTCTGTCCCATCGTTCTTTTTGCAGCCTTCCCACCGAACGACCCAGGGCGTGTCAGGACGCAGGAAACAAGGATGGAACGTCTAATCGGGACCCCCTCGAGACACCCAAGGTCAGCGCTCCAGATATCAGCATATTACACGGCGTCCGACCCTCGACCGAACAGGGTTCCTTCCTAGGGACAAGTTGGGCGTCGACTGACAACACCACAGCTACCCCGCCAGATCCGCCGCATACCATACAAGCATGCGACCTCAGAACCGGCGCGAGGCGGCGGGCAGGGCCGAACGCAGGAGCACGCGTAATCATCACCGGGCTATCAAGATGGGACGGCTCGAGGCCATGCCGTACAGAAGGCTCGAGTAGGTCAGCGCTCCATGCGGCTATCGACCCCTACTCTAACATCTACGCATGTACCCTGGGTCTCTCCTTGGAGCTATAAAAGGAGAGACTCAGGAATAGAACGGGATCACGACACAAGACCATACTCATACGTAGTAGAGCTCCACACTCCATTCCATGCTTGTATTGGCCCCTGTACAAGCACTTAGGTGCAAGATAATATAAACTCTCTCCCCCCGTTGGACGTAGGGCTTTCTCTTGCCCGAACCAGGATAAATCTCTGTGTCTTCTTGCATCACCATCCGGGAAAGGGAGCACGCATACAAATTTACTCGTTGGTGTGACCCCCCGGGGAAAAAACACCGACAATTCTTGTCACTAACCTTTTCAGGATTAGAGCAAGAAGATCAGATGAATGACAAGCACAAGGTATGTCCAACCAACCATCATACAACATTGAATTAAATTCATCCAAACTTGAATTTTGCAAAATTCAAGCTTGGGGGAGTACTTTACATATGAACATCCTTTGCCATGTTGCTATGTTAGTTGTCCCTACCTTTGAGACATGCTCAATTTGTTAAATACTAATCACACTACTTCATCTCCACTTGAGTAGATCTCTATAAATGCTCTCATGCTACCTTTATTTGCTTTAGTATATGTCTAGGTTTGGAGTAGTTTCATTTATCTCTTAATTAAGCATGGTGCTTAGTTTAGGGCTAATGATCTTACTTCCAAAGGATTTTAAATTAAGCATGATGCTTAGGTTAAAATTCCCTCCTAAATCAAATTAGACATGGTGTCTAGGTTGATCTTTGAGCCGATAGTATGCTATAGTAGATATTGGATATTTTGTTGGACTAACCCCTGCAGGAAATCTTTCAATATCGACCTGGGAAGTCCTGAGATAAACTCACATTGGAGACAAAGAGAGACACACATGAAGTTTAACAATTTACACAAGGAAGGCATAGCTCACAAGAGATGATCCATGGAGGGTGCCACCAACACGATGCACAACTGCAAAGAAAGGAAAGCTTCCATAAGGTAATACTGTACCATCACTCTTCAAGTAAGGTAACATCTTAAGGTACTTGACTATCACTTCTATAAGCTTCTCCTTGGTTCTGGCGTTCACATGAATAAAAGAGACAAACATGTATGATCTACAACTCTAGATTAACCAACCCAATCGATTCAACATGCTTAGTCCTTCCACCTTTGTGATTCCACACTCCTAATCATATTAGCTAAAATGTTGCACACTCAATCTTTGGAAAATGATAGTCATGTAAAGAAAAAAACATTTACTTAGATAGATTATCTTTCCATTAGGATGAGCGATCTGATCTGACAAATGTTTAAAATGTTACACTCATGATCTTATTATCCATTAACTTTGTCTTGCTCACTATGCTTAAGGTTAGAGAGAACAAATACACTTTTGGTTCTGTTGGTGTGTTCCACCAACAGGGCCCATGCACTTGATCTCTGCCTTGTCTTTATGAGTAGGTACACTTCGAGCAAAATATACAGGACTTTTACAACTCCCACACTCCACCAAGAGAAGAACCTAGATCTATGAGCTCAAACACACTGGAGATACTGGACACTCAGGCAATCACTGCCCTGAGATGCTTGAGGACGTAACTACTGGAGTAACCCCGTTGTGGAAGTAATTACTGACCTTCTGCCGGTCAAGAGAGACAACCCAGGACGCCCCGTCATCCCGATCTCCATCGGCATGGTGGACTTCCTAGAAGCACTCTGCGACTTTGGCTCTAGCGTCAACATTATGCTCAGGGTACTCTATAAAAAATTCTTTACACATCCTTTCCCAGAAACAACCATGTGTTTGCAGCTTGCAGATCAGACACTAAGTTTCCCAAAGGGAATATTGAAGAACCTCTATGTCCGAGTTGGTACCTTATACGCTCCAGCAGACTTCATGGTGATAGAGACTGATACTGATGAGAGGGCACCCGTCATCCTAGGGAGGCCATTCCTGAACACCTCGGGAGCTGTCATCCACGCTAGTGCTGCCAAGATCAGTGTCTACATCAAGGGAAGGAAGGAGACGTTTACCTTCAAGAATAAGACTACACAAATCTCAGAGCAATCCCGACATGAAACAAGGAAGAGGACCAACAGGAGGAACAGGAACAAGCAAATGTGGACCAAGTCAGCAAAGATGGTCACTGCAGTTCAAGGAGGTCAAGATCGTCAACTTAAGTCTCCGTTCCTGACCAAAAAGGATGACCCAGTCACCTATCAGCTCCTATTTGGAACCATGTCCCTACAACCAACATACATTCAGCTCCAGATGATTTTAAGGTTATTGACGAAGGAGAAGTGCACCAAGGCAGGTGTGGAGAAAGAAGATAGTTATACATGAAGAGTACGCGCCGCCGGAACCACCGACTACGCTATCCAGCGAATTCCAGGATGATTGAGAAAACGGAGAATCCTGTTCGGAGGACTTAAAGACACCGAACGCCATGCCAAGAGGTAAACTTGGTAGTTATCTTTTTCCTTTCAACTATTTAAAATAGTTTTCTTAGTTAATCAGGTTCATATCATCTTGAAAAGAAAATAAAAATGTAAAAACAGTAAGCCCCATGTGAGTATGCTCATGGCATAAAACCCATAAGTACATTCACTGTGGTGGCATAAAAATAAAATAAATATATTCATGTCCTATAAAAATAAAATTATAAAAATAAAATTATGATCCTACTAAAGAGAGTAACATTTATTGAGGAGGCTCAACATGATAAAGGCTAGATACTTATGCTAACACTTAACCAGTTCCACAAAGCTTTGTTGTCTATTTGAGCTCCACAGAATTCAAGGATCAAAGAAGACTAGCAGACGGAGGACATCCTAATCACTGTGAGGGTGCTGCCGACATGCAAATACACATCCGCCACCAGCTAGCTACATCAGGAAAAATTACATCACAATCCAGCTTGGGGGAGAGCACCCCCATTTATCCAGCTAAGTGTTTCTATTCGCATTTATACTTCACTCAAATAATAAAAACCCAAATAAAGATTTTGTGCTTATATATATCTTTGCTTAGTTTGCTAAATAAATAAATAAATAAAGTCTGCTATGAACCCTCATGATAGCTCTCATATGAAAATGATGAATAGTTGCTCTACCATGACTAGTTCTCAAAATTGAAATCTCTCTCAAGTTTAGGCATCACTGTTATTAATTAAGATTTGCTCTAAACCTGAACTTGTGGGAAGAGTACTTGATCTAAAGTCTAATGTCGTTAACGGATATGATATGGGAATGATATGAGAGTTTAAATTCCTACCACAGCCATATATACATGCTTGCTAGACTATGAACCACACATTTACTTTACTACTTATGAGCATTGAGTGTGGTCAAGCTGTGTAGACCCTTTGGAGCATGGCATGTGGTTAAATCAAGATTCACTTGCACGTTCACTCACACATGCTGCTTCTACTCTGGAAGTACGCATCCACATATATCCACCCATTTCCATCTCCAGAACCACCCAAAAATATTCTACTCCTAATCCGGGAGAGAATAGCCAGAACTATTTCTGCTTTTCCCTGTGAAATAAATGCTCAAGTTATCTTGTTACTACCACTTGCTATATTATTTCAGGAGATGAGTGCTGTAAAAAAAGAAAAAAAAAGAGAGAAGATGCGAGGAAATAAAAAGGGGCAAGTGCCCGGAACCTCGAAAGAAAAGAAAAAGTGAGACGAGAGGTAAAAATGGACAAGTGTCCGACAGTAGAATTAGGGGTACAAGATACCCACCTGAGAGAAAAGAAAAAGAAAACATAGAGCATCTCATTCTCCTCAAAAAGTTTCAAAAGTGCAAGAAAGGTATGTATCCCCTCAAAAGAGCATAAGTAGAATTAGACTTTCACCATTGTTATCACCATCATCACCATACACCATTCATTCGCCACACATGCACATCTTGATTTGACTTATTGACTTGTTCTTTTGGATCCATGGTTTGACTATGCAATAAGTGTCTTGTAAGTATGTATTAGCTGTCTCCCACCTATGAGCTCCAGATATCAAAAGCCTTATTAGAGTAGGTGAGGGAGAAGGCAATGTCACTATGCCTTATACCACAAATACCACATACTTTGAGAGAAGGCATATACCATTACTGCCTTGGTAAGGATCCAAAAATACCACAAATGAGAGACTAGAGAGTGTCATACAAGGAATCTCTGAGTTTTATTTGAAAATCTGCAAAAACCCCAGAGCTATAGCTGATCAAGAATAAGAGACATGGCACTTGACTAGACTATTCTATCTTTTAACTACTCAAGACAGAAGTGACGGTTGCAAGCCCCATGGTGAAGGTAAAATGAGTAAGTTTAATTCTTAACAGTTTACCCTAACTCAGAGATGAGATCTTGTTTGAACTCATGTATATCTTTAAGGCATAAAACCACTGCAGAAACTCTTGAGTCCATCTTTGCTCAGGGACGAGCAAAGATTAAGCTTGGGGGAGCTTGTTGAGGGTCCTTAATGCTCATATTTAACCATCAATTAATCATGGAAAAGGATCCAAATGCAACCAACACCTAGACTTAGGGTTTTATCTGACAGAATTCCACGAGTTTTGGTGTTTGTCTATTTCTGCAGGGGGTTATCAGGAAATATGGAGGAAAGGCCCACACGTCGGGTTTACATAGAGATATTAATGTGCCGCGCAATTTTCTATCATCTAGAAGACTCCAGAAGCCACGGGACCGAAGCGGAAGCCGAGAGGCCTCAGGGACAGGGCGCCCGCCCTAGTCCTGAGGGCGCCCGCCCTCCCCCCTGGACCAATCAGGGTGAAGTTCGGGGATCATGCTCCACCGACCTAATACTTCAAGGAAAACCACACGATCAATGTCGGTTTGATCCGACGGCCCAGATTTACTTGAAGGGACTATAAAACCAGACCCCCCTGGCCCCTGGAGATCATACCTCTTCTACAGAATCAAAGTTAGGGTTTCAATTCTTCATCCAAGTAGAGAGGATCCCTCTAGTTCTTCTAGTTCTACCTCTAGTTCAGCTAGATCTAGTTCTAGTTCATCTAGTTCTAGTTCTAGTTCCTCTAGTTCTAGTTCTAGTTAGTTCTAGTTGTAATCTAGAAAATAGGGAGAGAGAAGAGGAGAGCGGAGGAGGATCCGGATCTGTCGGATCTTCCTCAACATTATACTTTTGCAGCATCTGGTTCATTCTTCATCGTTCTCCAGGTTCTTCAATTCATAATTCCTGAGTTCTTTAATTACTTTTATTTACATTCAAGTTATTTATTGGATTCCCGCTTGCATCAAGTGCTCTAGTCTTTATAACGCTAGAGTAGTAATTAATAGATTAGACGTGGTGTTTAGTCTTGCAGTTACCTGGAATTGCACCCAATCCTGCGGATTGTTGTGGCAGCCTTAGGGTAGTGACAGCCCTAACGGTCGACGTATTCCACGACGTTCGGATCGGTGTTTGTAGGACCGTAGTCACACCTTCCTAGCCCCCTTCTCATCTCTTTCTGTGGTTAGTGCTCTGATGTCCCGATATAGATAATCTTGAAGTAATTCTTGATTCTTAGATCAACTAGAGAACTCTCAGGAAACTTCCTCTCTTCCCACCAAAAATAATTATATAGTTATCCTTGGGTGATCTTGGATCTTAATTAGTACACTCACGTTCTCTGTGGAAAATCGATACTCTGGAATACTCCCGGGTGAAAGCTACATCGGTATCCGTGCGCTTGCGGATTTTTCTGTTTGCGTTTGAAATACCCAACACATGTCCGAAAGTTCCTTTTCCATTACCACGTATTGATCAGATTGTCGATTCTACTGCGGGATGTGAAACCCTTTCTTTCCTTGATGCATATTCTGGTTACCATCAAATAAAAATGAAAGAGTCCGATCAGCTCGCGACCTCTTTCATCATGCCTTTTGGGATGTATTGTTATGTAACCATGCCATTCGGGCTTCGAAACGCGGGAGCCGCATACCAGCGCTGTATGCTCCACGTGTTTGGCAAGCACATAGGCTCGACGGTCGAGGCCTATGTCGACGACATTGTTGTCAAATCAAAGCGGCGAGGAGACCTGATCCAGGACCTCAAGATCGCTTTTAGCTGCTTACGCGCCAATCAGATCAAGCTCAATCCCGAGAAATGCGTTTTCGGCGTGCCTCGAGGCATGCTCCTGGGGTACATCGTTTCCCAGCGCGGGATCGAGGCCAACCCCGAGAAAGTCGCGGCCATCACAAGAATGGGGCCGATTCGAGACATCAAGGGCGTGCAGAGGGTCACTGGATGTCTAGCGGCACTGAGTCGATTCATCTCGAGACTAGGAGAAAAGGCGTTGCCATTGTATCGACTTTTGAAGAAGGTCGAGTGTTTCTCTTGGACCCCGAGGTCGAGGAAGCCCTCGAAAGCCTGAAGAAAACGCTAACCTCAGCGCCAATCCTGGTCCCACCCCAGCCTGCGGAACCGCTGCTCCTTTACGTTGCCTCGACGGCCCAGGTCGTCAGTGCGGCGGTGGTGGTCGAAAGGCAGGAGGAGGGGCATGCATTGCCAGTCCAGAGGCCAGTCTATTTCATCAGCGAGGTGCTCTCGGAGACCAAGGCACGTTACCCCCAAATTCAGAAGCTGATCTACACCGTAATCCTCGCACGCCGCAAGCTGCAGCACTACTTCCTCGGTCACCCCATCACGGTGGTCTCGTCTTTTCCCCTGGACGAGATAATCCAGAGTAAGGAGGCCACAGGAAGAATAGCTAAATGGTCGCTCGAGCTTATGAGTGAGACTCTCACTTATGCACCTCGCAAGGCCATCAAATCGCAAGCCCTGGTGGACTTCGTCGCGGAATGGACAGACTCCCAGCTCCCCCCGACTCAGGTCCAGGCGGAGCTGTGGACGATGTATTTCGACGGGTCACTCATGAAAATGGGGGCCGGGGCCGGCCTGCTATTCATCTTGCCCTTGGGCGTCCATATGAGGTACGTCATTAGGATTCATTTTGCCGCATCCAACAATGTCGCAGAATACGAGGCCCTCATCAACGGTCTCAAGATCGCCATCGAGCTAGGAGTCCGACGCCTCGATGTCCGAGGCGACTCCCAACTCGTCATCGACCAAGTGATGAAGACTTCAAGCTGCCACGACCCAAAAATGGAGGCGTACTGCAAAGAAGTCCGTCGACTCGAGGACAAGTTCCACGGCCTCGAGCTCGTCCACATCGCCCGACGCTACAACGAAGCAGCTGACGAGCTCGCCAAAATCGCGTCGACCAGGGGCACGGTGCCACCTGATGCGCTCTCGAGAGATCTTCACGAGCCAT
This sequence comes from Sorghum bicolor, assembly GCF_000003195.3. Taxonomy (NCBI): domain Eukaryota; kingdom Viridiplantae; phylum Streptophyta; class Magnoliopsida; order Poales; family Poaceae; genus Sorghum; species Sorghum bicolor. Next base: position 34,805,421 of record NC_012870.2, on the reverse strand, counting down.
CCGTCGACTTGGGCTCGGGGGCTGGCATCGATGCCGCCCCTGCCCAGCAAACCGACAACGTCGACGCGCTATTGATGGCAGCTGAGGTGATGGAGGTAGAGGGGAGGCCTGGTCGACCGTTCGACTGGCGTGCACCATTCCTCGACTGCCTAATCCGCTGCGAGCTGCCAGAAGATCGATCTGAACCCCGCCGTATCGCTCGACAGGCCAAGTCATATGTGATATACGGCGAAGGCAATGAGCTATACCGACGAAGCCCGATGGGGGTCTTGCAGCGTTGCATCACCGTGGAAGAAGGCCGGAAACTACTCGAAGACCTACACTCGGGGGCTTGTGGCCACCATGCTGCTCCACGGACCCTCGTAGGGAACGCCTTCCGACAAGGCTTCTACTGGCCAACGGCCTTAGCAGACGCCATCGAGCTCATACGCTCATGTCGTGGGTGCTAGTTCTACACCAAACAGACACATCTGCCCGTCCACGCTCTTCAGATGATCCCCATCACCTGGCCGTTTGCGATGTGGGGGCTCGATTTAGTAGGACCTCTACAAAAAGCGAAAGGGGGGTACACCCACTTGCTGGTGGCCATCGACAAATTCTCTAAATGGATCGAGGCTCGACCCATCACCAACATCCGCTCCGAGCAAGCCGTCCTTTTCTTCACCGACATCATACATCGATTTGGAATCCCCAACGTAATCATCACCGACAACGGCACCCAGTTCACCGGCAAAAAGTTCTTGGACTTCTGCGATCAGCATCACATCCGTGTGAACTGGTCTGCAGTGGCCCATCCTCGAACTAACGGCCAGGTTGAGCGCGCCAACGGCATGATTTTGCAGGGGCTCAAACCAAGGATCTACAATCGCTTGAAGAAATTCGGCAAGAAGTGGGTCGAAGAGCTTTCCTCAGTCCTATGGAGCCTAAGGACAACACCAAGTAGGGCCACAAAATACACCCCATTCTTCATGGTCTACGGCTCTGAGGCTGTCCTCCCCACAGACCTCGAGTATGGGTCCCCTCGACTCAAGGCGTACAATGAGCAGACAAACAAGGAAACTCAAGAGAATGCGGTCGACCAGCTTGAGGAGGCTCGAGACATGGCCCTCCTCAACTATGCCAGATACCAGCAGAAACTTCGACGATACCACGACAAACACGTACGCAAGAGGGACTTAAACGTGGGTGACCTTGTCCTACGACGACGGCAGAGCAATCAAGGACGCCACAAGCTGACCCCGCCTTGGGAAGGCCCGTACGTGGTGGCCGAGGTCTTGAAGCCAGGAACGTACAAGTTAGCGGACGAGAAGGGGGCGATCTTCACCAACGCATGAAACATCGAACAGCTACGTCGATTCTACCCTTAGAATCTTGAAACTTTATGTTCCAACGCACATTCTGTACCAAGACTTTGTAAATAAATGCATGAATAAATGAAGTCTTTCCCTCGAGCAACTTCCTTTTGTACTAAGGCTTTACAAGTCAAAATCCCGATGTAAGAAGGGAGTACCGACTATGACCCATCATAGTCGGTACCCCCTCGGGAGCTACCAGGGGGGCGACCCCCCCCAAGTGTCGAGAAAAGCCGAAAATTTCTCTCTTTCTTACTTAGTAAACCTTGCATGATCGAGTAGTTGAGGCACCTCGAGCCCCTTAAGGGCCGAGGGATAACGATCCTGAGAACTCCTACGCCCCCGGGCTATGGAAACTCTACTCACTCCCTCACCCTCGAGGTAATCAAAGCTGTCTTTTATGAAAAATCGAACAAGGAATACATACGTAGGCGCAAAGAGAAATAAAAGAACCTCGAGCGGAAAGACAAATAAACATTTAACAATTACCAAAAGATACTGTATCGCTTAAAAACAGGATTAACAAAGTATTATACGAGGGGCCCCAGGCACCCTAAGCAGGCTCGCAGGCCTCAGTCCATGGCACGATCCTTACCACCCTCGCCTCCGCCCGAGCTAGTCTCAGGAGGAAGCACCTCAGGCTCAAATAACTTGGCCAGCCTATCTCCAGGAGCCTCCGCATCGTCGATCAAGGCGTGGAGCCTCTCTTCGTTCTCCGCGTCGGTCTTAGCGATGTCGGTGACGAAGCCATGGGACACTACCTCCATGTCGTAGGAGAAGCCGGAGCAGACAACCGCCATCGCCCGCTTCACCCCGATGTGGAGGGCATCCCGCACCCGATCTCTCAGCGTCGTGCCTAAGTAGCACAGCTGGTCGACCAGTGCGTCGCCTCGAGCGTCCTCCTTCGACTCGTCCGCAGGCTCGACCTCCCAGGAGGTCGAGAGGTCGTTTATCGCCGTCCGTACGTGACGGTTCAAAGCAACCTCCGCCTCGAGCTGGGCCTTAACATTACGAGCCTTGGCTTGGGCGGCTAGGAGTTCGTCCTTAAGCCCTGTAAATACCAATACAAGAAACCTTAGGAAAAACCAAGCACACCTCAAAAAAGAAATCCAACAAAGGAAACGTACCACGAACGCTCTCCTCCAGGGCCATGTTCTCGCCGACCAGTCTGGTGTTGGCCCTCTCGATCTCTCTGTTGGAGCGTGCCAGCTCAGTGCTGGCAATGCGAAGATCCTCGATCGCCTTGCCAGCCTGAGCAATGGCCCCGCTCTTCTCCAATAGCTCTCCCTTCAGACGTTTGACGTCGTCAGAGAGCCTGCGGGATTGAGCCCGCTCCGCCTCGAGATCTTCGAGGGCCTTCTTCTTGGATTCCTCCGCGGCGCTCCTGGCGATCTCGCCGTTCACGTACTCCACCTTCATCTTTTGGAAGGACTCTCGGAGGGAGTCCAGGTCGGTCCTAAGGAGGCCCTTCTCCTTGTCCAGGTCCGCAATGACGCTCTTGTAGGACAGGGCCTCCTCCCAGGCTTTGGATGCGGCCTCCTCGACTGTCAGAGCCCACTCCCGCAGCAGCGTCATCTCCTCCTCTGCCTTCCTTGAGGCCTCTCGAGCCTCGACCAAGGCAGCCTCCCTCGCCTTCTTCTCCTCCTCGAGCGCTATGAGGTCTTTATAGGCCTTAAGGAGCTTTTCTTGCGACTCGAGGAGTTGGTCCTTGAGGACGGGCAGCTGCTCCCAGCCTCCTCTCGTGGCGTGAATGAAGCTCGACTTGATACGGGAGGTCTCTTTCATGTCCTGCGAGCCGGGGGTCGAACAGTTAGAACACAAAACCAAAAGGCCCCATGAGGATTAAAGATCGAAAAGCACTTACAAAATAAGCCGGCCCAAGCCCGTTG